>NW_004529145.1:0-728 GCF_000260255.1 Octodon degus
AAAAAAAAAAAGAAAAAAGGGAGAAAGAAGCAGCTGAAGAAGGCTGAGCAGGATATGAGGTTTGTGCCACCGTGAGACACCAGCATGCACTACTGATGGGCGTCTTCTTAAGGCTGCTTTGAGACAAAGCCTGGCAGCACCCAGTAAAGCTGAAGACAGACAAACTCCACGAGCTGGCAGCAGCTCTGCTCCTGGGTTTATGCCTTTGACATTTGTGTGGCTGATGCAGCTGCCCAGGGCTACAAACACCTATGGGGAGCTGAGGGGGCAGCATCACTTGAGCCCAGGAGTGGGAGCGCCTGGGGCAACATAGCCAGACTCTGGCTCAGAGAGAGGAGGGGAGGAGAGAAAGGGGAGGGGAGGAGAGAAAGGGGAGGGGGAGGGGAAGGGGAGGAAAGGAGGAGGAGAAAAGAGGGGGGGAAGAGGAGGAGGGGAGGAGAGAAAGGGGAGGGGAGGGGAGGGGGAAAAGGGGAGGGGAGGGGGAAAAGGGGAGGAAAGATCAACCAGACCACATAAACAAAAATATTTATATGAGCATTAATTTGTAGTAGTCAGGGGCTGGGGAGATGGCTCAGTGGAATAAGCGCTTCCCTGGTAAGGACCTAACTTCAATTCCTGGTTCCGCAAAAAAAAAAAAAAAAAAAAAAAAATTGTAGTAGTCAAACTCTGGAAGGAGGGCTGGTGTGTGGCTCAGAGGTAGTGCCTAGAAAGCTCAAGTCCCTTGGTTA
>NW_004529145.1:2063-2917 GCF_000260255.1 Octodon degus
CTTCTTCTTCTTCTTCTTCTTCTTCTTCTTCTTCTTCTTCCATCTTAGTTTCTTCTGTCATTGCTCAGACTAAATACCTAAATACAAGTTAAAGGAAGACAGGCTTATGTAGCTCACACTTTGCCAAGGTCTCAGTCCATAACTAGCTGGCTCCAAGACAGGATGGCATCACGGAGAGAAACAGTTCACAGCAGGCAGAAGGTAATAGAGCAAGCAAGCAAGGAGCCTTTGCAGGTTTTGTTTTGTTTTGCCCCTTTTATAGTCTATGTAGGCTATGGAGATTAGGGCAGTGCCAAACCAATCAGTGCACCCATTCATCAATCACCCACCCTTAATCTCAGCATTGCACTATACATCACTACACACTGTAGATTCAGCCACCTCTTAGAAGCCCCGCCTATGACTGCATAAGGCTTTGGGGGGACATCTAGACACAAGCCGTAACACATCCCCCCCCTTTTTTTTCTTCCTTAATGGGAACTGAAACTAGTGCCTGATAGGCAGGTAGCAGGTCGGCAAGAGTCCTACCACTACTGAGCTGCATTTCTACCCCTTTTTATTTTTTAGTTTTATTTGAAGCAAGGTCTTTCTAAGTTTCTTTGGCTAACCTCAGATTTGCAGTTTCCCTCCCTCAGCCACCATATCTGGCTCTGGGTGATCATTTCTATTGATGAAATGATAATGGAAGATACAGAATAGTTATAACCTGGTGGACAATGCAAGAATCCTGGGCTCCCAGGTGAGATCCCATTTGAACTAATATTTCCTTTCTTTCTTTCTTTCTTTCTTTCTTTCTTTCTTTCTTTCTTTCTTTCTTTCTTTCCTTCCTTCCTTCCTTCCTTCCTTCCATCTTT
>NW_004529146.1:0-2514 GCF_000260255.1 Octodon degus
TCTAGCCTCCTTGCAGGGAGATCTGCTGAAGGGTTCCCTGCTGGGCCTGAAGCCTGGGTCAAATGAGGATCCCGCGGCCTGGGTCGTCTCATTCACTTGCCAGGCTTGTGCTCTGGGTCTGTTCAGGATCCCGCGGCCTGGGTCGTCTCACTCACTCGCCGGGCCTGCACACTGGGTCTGTTCAGGATCTCAAGGCCTGGGTCGTCTCACTCGCTGGCCGGGTCTGCGCTCTGGGTCTATTCAGGATCCCGCGGCCCCAGGTCGTCTCACTCACTTGCCAGGCCTGCGCTCTGGGTCTAAGGCTATTTTCTTAAAGGAAATTAACTCAGCTGGAAAGTAGATTCTTTGGCTGTTTTTTTTTTTTTTTCTGTCTGGAATAGGGATCTAATTACTGGAGCTCAGCAGCTATTTTGGGCCAAAAGGAAGGACTGAAGGAAGCAAATCTCTTGCTGAAGGTTGCGAGAAACAAAAAGCTACATGAAATCTGGGTCCTTGGTGACTATGGAGGAAGCAGAGTAGCCTTGGACTGCCAGCCTCTTGACTGGCTTTACATAGGAGGAAAGGCACCTTCATTTTGCTTAAATCTATAATTGGGTCTTGTGTTATGCAGTTGAACCAAATGCTAATTTATACATTTTTTACGTTATTGTTATTCTTAGGAGCTTGACTTCCATCAGTTGTTTTCCTTCCAACTTTTTTTGTTTTTTCATGGCTTTCTATGTCATACCCTGTCCACCTATCACGAAGTCTAGGGATTACTGAACTTTTTTAAGACCCTAGAATAAATATTTTAGGCTTTGTAAGCCATATGTCTGTAACATACTCAGAGCACATTTGACTCTACTAGCCTACCTTGAGAGAGGCCACAGACATTACGTAAGTGAATGTGTGTGGTGGTGTTCCAATAAACTTCACTTATGAGAACATGTAGCTGACCTGAAGACCTTAGTTTACAGATTGTTCCTTTAGCCTGCAAAACTCAGGGGAAAGAAAAAAATAGCTTTTGTTCAAGAGTGGTTTTAGACTTCCTCCTGTTCAAGGAAGTCTCCCTTAGTGGACCACGCCATGTCTAAGGCAGGGACCAGGCCTTCTTTAGCCACACGTTCTTGTCCATAGCACAGCACTTGACACATGATGCAGGTGCAGTATGTATTTTCCTATAAGTCACTAGAAGTAAAGGATGGAACGAAGGAGGCAGGGAGCCTTTTGAAGGCTGAAAGTTGGTGGCAACACATCAAGATCTGGTCTTAACTAAGATCCTTTTGGGTGACAACTGCTGGAGTGGATGTGAGAACTGCACTCGCCCTAAGTATCTCTGATTAACTTTCGAGGAGACCAACCCATGTATAATAGAATCTAGATAGGCATCGGTCAGCTCAGCAGGTGACCAAGGTCCCCCTATCCATCACCCCTCTGAAAAGTTCTTCATTCTTCCCATGCCCACTCACTGCGTGACCCGCTTCCCCACAGGATCAGTAGTACCCAAGCGGCTGTACTTGCAATCTTACCAGTTGACTGTAGCTGTAACCCACTGTCTTAGTTACTTTCCTTATTGCTGACAGAAGCACTCAACCCCCAAAGTTAATTATTAAGCTCATACTTTGTAGAGGTTTCAGGTTATAATGGGCTGGCTCCAAGTCAGGGTAACACATGACAGAGGGACAATAGTTCATGGGGTTGGAAGGTAGCAAAAGCAACTAGACGCCTTAAGAGCATCTTTATGCCTCTTGTATTATATCTAGTATCTAGACTGCTGGGATTAAGGTGGTGTCAAACCAATCCATGTACTGATTTATTGACCACACACCCTTAATTCCAGCATCACACACTAACAAAGCCTAAAATTGCATAAGCCTTTGGGGGAACCATAAGACCCATATTGTACCCATATGGTTGTGCTTTATAAAACTTCCCCTAAGAAGCAGGGTCAGGGAAACTGGCAACTGCTCTCATCTTTTCCTGTTTGCCTTGGAAGGCAAATGACCAGACACGAATAAAAAGTGACTAGGTCTAGTATGAAAATGTCAGCTCTTGTTATGACCATTTCCCTACTATTTTTAAAAGTACTAGGGATTGAACCCACAACCTTTGTATTGAGCCTTATACTTGGCTTTAAAAAAAAAACAACAACAATTTGAGACAGGTATTTATTTATTTATTTATTTATTTATTTATTTTTTCCAGCCCTGTTTTTTTAGTGTTACTTTATTTTTTTTATTGAGAAATAAATATGAATGAGACAGTTTCAAAGCTGATTACTAGGACACTTTCGATAACTAATACGTTGTACATTGTTATCTTCTTAGTGGTTATCCATAGTACAAGAAGCAGACAGGATATCCTGTCCAAACACTGTTAGTACACCTCTTTCTTCTCATTGAATTAAGTGCAAGTAGCTGTATATCTATCCTAACTATTTTGTATATATAAATACAAAATGATCTTTTCTTTTTATCCCTTTTTTTTTGTCCTGTCAGAGGTGGATATTTTATTGGCATCTAAATACTATAGGTA
>NW_004529147.1:0-2852 GCF_000260255.1 Octodon degus
CAGAAAAAAATATTTCCAGCATTATACATTGAGATGTAGTGCAAATAGGAATAATAAAACTGCAAACTATAGCTATGTGTTTCTAACCTAGACAGTCATATCTATTTGTGGCTAAGCATGATTTATGTAGAAATATTTACAACGAGTGAAATGTCAAGTAAATCATTTGAAAATAATTATTCAACACAATTTTCTTTTCTTTAATGTGGAAAAAATTTTAAAAGTTAGAAGTTCTTTTCTAAGATAAAAAAAACTTATCTTAGAAAAAAATTAAATGACGTACTCATGAAATAATGAAAGTTGTATGAACAATGTGAACATTAATAAAGGACCTGCCCATGTTATAAAAAAAAAACAATATTAATACAAACTTTTATTCTCAGTGAACTAAGAGAAAGTAGCTTTGTATCTATCCTAACTATCTTGTATATACATATATATTTTTTCCTTCCCTGTTTTTTCACAGCAAAGCTGTCCTTTACACTTTTGTGAAGTTAGTAACACATGACACTAGGTTGCCTAGCAGTTGATAGCTAACCTTAACCAGAGAGGATATTCATTTCAGGAGTGAGGTAGCTTGTTTGCTTTAGGCACTGGGCCAAATCCCACCTACATATATTTGATTGATTTTTTGGTTTTGTGGCTCCAAATGTATCCCCCTTTTTCATTTTGTTTTTTTCAGGATGGCTCTTCCATTACAGTTAGAGTAGCTATGTTTGGAGAAGTCTTCAAAGGACCTTTTCATACTTGAAACCAGTCTAAAGTTTATAGGTACATGAATCCAGCAAAATAACCCAATATAGTCCAATACTCCATAATAGTAGTGAGTTATAAGCACAACTGGCAAATGACCAAAGCTATTGACTTGAGCCTTTTATGGCTCAGCATATTAATATAGCTTTACTTTTTATAGCTTGTGGTTACACTTTTCTGCTGGACGGTTAAGACAAGTTAAAGCAAGACCTATATAACTGAAAATGTAACTTTTGTTTCTGCCAAGGTCAGTCAAATCCTCTCAGGATTTATGCTGTAACCATGTTCAGCACCTTGTAGATCCTTTGTCAGTGTCAGCCATGTGGATGAGTCATGGCTGTAATTTGCTTTCTGTAAAAGCCTGAGAGAATTTTTTCTCTCTAGGTGACTCTCCTTAGACGCACTCTATATTATTGACCACTTTCTTCTGTGGTCCCATAATCTCCTTGATCAGGAGATTTGGGGCACCACTGAGTTATAGGATGTCACAGCACAAGTTCTCTTATGTTCTGAGTCCTCACTGCCTTTGAAGTGGTAGGGTCAAAATATTGGCTATCCTTGTAGCCCTCTAATGATGTTATTAACCTGTAACAGAGGCCGTAGAGCTTAATATCACTATCTGTCTGAATATCAAATGCCTTAGACATAACACGGAACTGCTATTTTCCAGCAACCATGGATATTCTAAAGCTTAAATCCCTATAGAATATGGAAAAAACAATTACACGTTTTTACACAGAAATTTAGAAATCAAACCATATACAACATTGTAACAGGACAATCCTATGACATTTTTCTTGTCTCTGGTTTTATTATATTACCTTTAAAAATTAAAGAGAGTATAGCAGTAATTGGAATGATATTAGAAGCAGTATGTGTTTACAAGACCAAAATTGTATGTATTTCAAGCAGTTTTAGTATTACACATTGCTATCCTCTGTGTAGTTTCTTAGTTCACAGATATCAGCATATAGAGTCAGTCAGGGTGAGAAATTCTACCCATTAACTGCTATTTTCAAGAGTCTTATGGAAATTCTAAGGACCATTGTCTTAATCATCTTGTTTATATAAATGTATGGCTTTGCTCCTGCCATACTTCCTCACTTTTCTTCTTGCTCTCTCTTCATTGTTTAAATCTTAAGTTCTCACTTCCCTTTTAATTGTATTATACCTTTCTATTTTTATTTCTTCTTTTAAGTTCTTACACTAGGGAGACTGCGATATTACACATGTAGGTCTGGTTTATGAGTATATCTTCAGGTGGCATCCATGTGAATATAAAGGCTTCATGTTTATCATTCTTTATAGCTGAGTAATACTCCCTTGTATAAAAATGCCACATCTTTTTCATTCATTACTCAGATGACAGGCATCTTGGTTGTTTCCAAGATCTGGCTATCACAAATTGTGCTGCTATAAACATAGGTGCACATATATCACTATGATATGATGTTTTCAGTTCCTCTGGGAAAATTCCCAGTAGGGAGATGGCTGGTTTGAATGGGATTTCCAGTCCTAGTTTTCTAAGGAGTCTCCATACTGATTTCCATAATGATTGTACCAGTCTACATTCCCACCAGCAGTGGAGAAGAGTTCCTTTTTCCCCACAGTCTCTCCAACATTTGTTGGTGGTTGATATCTTTGTGATGGCCATTCTTTCTGGAGTGAGATACTTTGGCATTTTTGAAGCTTCCAGTAATCACCCAGATAGAGTCCCACAGACTGCCCCGAGTCTGTCAAAGTTCTTAAATGGCTTCAGGAAAGCTCTGCGACTGCTCATGCCTGGCTCCCAGGTTGCAGCTGTCCTGTATCCCGAAGGCCACTGAAAGTACCCCTGAGTTCTTAAAGTTTGGACCAGAACCAGCAGAAACCCCACACCTATGTACAGGGAGCTAAGGAAGGTCAGAGCTTGCCAGAGTCCCACAACCTGCCCAGAGTCTGCCAAAGTTTTTCTAAGTTCAAATTTTAATGCAGATGATTCTTTCAGTACTTTATATTTTTTAAAGTTTTATTGATAAACAGATAGCAATGAGACAGTTTCAAATCAAATCGGAAGTACAGTTTCAACAAATAATACACTGCATATATTCTTCTTAGTG
>NW_004529148.1:0-2852 GCF_000260255.1 Octodon degus
TTGGCCAAATACTCAAAATCTTTTATTGAGGAAGATGAACCAGCTAAGAAAGAAAATGCCAGCAAAAAAGAAGCAAAAGTATCTAAAATAGATAATAAAAAGCAAAATGCAGTAGAAAAAGAGAGGCCGTCAATCAGTAAGGTGAAAAATAAGGTCGTGCCGGAGAAACACTCTGCTACGAACAGTAGCGCCATACCAAAAGTAAAGAAAGATAAACAACAGGATATCTTTGAATTTTTTGAGAGACAAACTTTGTTGCTCAAGTCTGGAGGCAAGTGGTATGATCTGGAGTATGCCAACGAATATTGTTTGGAACCCCAGCCTCAGGATATTGTGTCTAAGTACAAAACCCTGGCTCAGAAACTATATGAGTGTGAAGTTAACTTATTCAAAAATAAAACAAATAATCAAAAAGGAGCCTCTTCTACCTGGATGAAGGCAATTGTATCATCAGGAACATTAGGTGACAGGATGGCAGCCATGATTCTCCTTATCCAGGATGATGCTGTTCACACACTCCAGTTTGTGGAAACTCTCCTGAACCTGGTTAAAAAGAAGGGCAGCAAGCAGCAGTGCCTCATGGCTTTAGATACTTTCAAAGAGTTACTCATTACAGACCTTTTACCAGATCATCGGAAGTTGCGGATTTTCAGCCAGCATCCTTTCAACAAACTGGATCAGGTGTGCAGTGGCAACAAGGATTCCAGAGATAGAAGACTGATATTATGGTATTTTGAACACCAGCTGAAACATTTAGTAGCTGAATTTGTTCAGGTCTTAGAAACCTTCAGTCATGATTCATTAGTAGCCACTAAAACTCGGGCCCTGGCAGCAGCTCATGAACTACTCTGTAACAAGCCTGAAGAAGAAAAGGCTCTTCTGGTGCAGGTGGTAAATAAACTGGGAGATCCTCAGAACAAAATAGCCACTAAAGCCTCCCATCTGTTAGAGACATTACTTTCTAAACATCCAAATATGAAAGGAGTTGTGTGTGGTGAAATAAAAAGACTACTCTTCCGCTCAAATATCAGCGCCAAGGCTCAGTATTATGCGATTTGCTTTCTAAATCAAACAGCCCTCTCCCATGAAGAAAGTGAATTGGCTAGCAAATTAATAACTATCTATTTTTGTTTTTTTCGGACTTGTATCAAGAAAAAAGATATTGAGTCAAAAATGCTCAGTGCCCTTTTAACAGGTGTGAATAGGGCATACCCTTACTCCCAGAGCGGGGATGACAAAGTGAGGGAGCAGGTGGACACTTTGTTCAAAGTGTTGCATATTGTAAACTTTAATACCAGCATTCAGGCTTTGATGCTGCTTTTCCAAGTAATGAATTCTCAGCAGACGATATCGGATCGGTATTATACAGCATTGTACAGGTAAGTAGGGAGTGTTCCACTGTGCGCATGGGAGTGATAAATGGATCTAGTAGTGCGCGTGTAGTGCCTGGCTGCTGGGCAAGAGAAGGACCCAGAACTGGCTTTAGGCCTTCCTCAGCTGCTTGCTACTTCCCAACTTTGCATGTGTCACATACTACCGCCTACTGTTGTAAAGTTAACATTTGCCACATTTGCCATAAAGTTTGAGACAAGAAAATAAGCCACAAGTGCATTTGCACTGCCTTTCTCATATTATCAGTTCTCTGTTCCCTCTCTGTCCAATAATTCATTCTGTGAGGGGGACGTTTTTCATTTGTTTTCTTTCCGTTGCTGTGGATTGAATTCAAGGCCTTCACACTGAGCAATGTTCCTAGCCCTCTAGTTTTTATTTGGAAACAGGGTCTCAGTAAATTGCCCACGATGGTCCCAACTTGTAATCCTCATGTCTAAGCTGCTCAGAGTGCTAGGAGTCTGTGGGTGTGCCACGGCATTCATCTCCATATTCTCCACATGCTCAGGCTACAGCACAGTGGCGCCCCACTCTGAGAAGCACTTAGAAGAAAGTATGTTAGATACAGATTTCGCTTCCTGTACCACAGTTATCCTACAGCTCTCTCATTGAGGCAAGATACTTTATAACATCATGTAAAACCTTAGGAGCTGTTCAGATATGCCAACAAACTATTTTAGTGAAGAATGCAACTTACTTAATTCTATATACTTTTTTTTTTTTTTTTTTTTTAAGTAATGGGGATTTAACCCAGGGGAGCTTTACCACTGACAAACATCCCAGCACTTCCAGTTTTTTTGGTGTTTTTTTTTTTTACTTCCAGTTTTTTTATTTGAAATGTTATCACTATGTGGCCCAGACTGGCCTTGAATTTTTGACCTTCCTGCCTCACCCTCCTGAGTAGCTGAGATTACACGTGTATCCCACTACTCCTAACTGCATCCACCACTCCTAACTACATAGACACATTTGTGAGGAAAAATATAATGTGGTAGTTAATAATATAGACTCCAGCAACAGTGTCTGGGTTTGAATCCTAGCCATTAGTGTACTGTGTAACTTAGCTAATTGCTTTATTTTCATTAAAACTTTTGACAGTAGATGTAACTAATCCCATCTTATCATATCTTAATTTATTAGAAAATGCAAAGCAAATCACCTATCTTATGGTTACTGTCAAAAAAAAAAGAAAAGAAACACTTCTGCACTTTTGGGGGCCTGCCCATTAGCTCAGTTGTTCAAGTGACTGCTTAAAGCAATCAGGATGTTGTGGTTCGATCCCCAGATCCTCAAGCCTTTACCAAACCTGCCCTGAAGTCATCCTGAGCCGGCAAAAAAAAAAAAAAAACAAAACACTACTCATGATTACTGTCAAGATTATGAAGCATGGGGGGGCCTGCCCCTTAGCTCAGTTCTTAAGTGGCTGCTTCAACAAAGCAGTCAGGCTCAGGTTGCTGTGGTTC
>NW_004529149.1:0-608 GCF_000260255.1 Octodon degus
CAGAGCTTGAAACAAATGGACTTGGTGGACATATACAGAGTTCAAACCAAACACAGCTGAATACACTTTTTTCTCAGCTGCACATGGGTCATTTTCTAAAATAGACCACATATTGGACCATATGTCATGCTTAAGTATATGCAAGAAAATAGAAATTATCCCATGCACATTATCTGACCACAGTGCAATGAAACTGGAAATAAATGACAAAAGAAACCAGTAAAAAACTTAAATTCATGGAAATTAAATAACATCACACTCAGAAAACAATGGGTCACAGATGAAATTAAACAAGAAATTCAACAATATCTACAATTCAATGATAAATTCAAGCACAACTTATCAGAATTTATGGGATACAATGAAAGCAGTTTTCAGAGGGAAATTCATAGCTGTGAACTCACATATTAGAAAAACAGAACGGGAACAAATAAATATCTTAATGCTGCACCTTCAACAACTAGAAAAGGAAGAGCAAACCAAACCCAGAACCCAAGACGGGAGGAAATCATAAAGATCAAAGCAGAAATTAATTCAACTGAGACGAAGAAAACAATTCAAAGAATTAAAAAAGCAAAAAGCTGGTTCTTTGAAAGATTAAATAAAAT
>NW_004529149.1:3123-4005 GCF_000260255.1 Octodon degus
CATGATACTTTACTTGGAAGACCCAAAAAACTCCATCAAGAAGCTACTAGAATTAATACAGAAATTCAGTAGCATAGCAGGTTATAAAGTCAATAGCATTCCTCTACACAGACAATAAACACACTGAGAGGGAAATTATAGAAATAATGCCTTTTACAATAGCACCGAGGGGAGAAGGCTCAGCAGAATAAGCACTTCCCTGGCAAGTGCAAGGACCTGAGTTCAATCCCCGGTTCCGCAGAAAAACAAACAAACAAACAAACAAACAAACAAACAACAAAACTGTATAACTACAATAGCACCGAGGAAAATGAAATACCTTGGAATTAATCTAACTAAAGACATTAAAGATCATTTCAAGGAAAATTACAGTACTCTGAAAAAAGAGATCGTAGAGGATTTCAGAAAATGTAAAGATATTCCATGCTCCTGGAAAGGAAGAACCAACATTGTGAAGATGGCCATACTCCCAAAATTACTGTACAGATTTAATGCAATTCCTATCAGACTACCGCCAACATACCTCCCAGACCTAGAGAAATCATTCTTAAAATTTATTTGGAACCAGAAAAGACCGAGAATGGCAAAGGCAATTCTGGGCCATAAAGACAAGGCAGGAGGCATTATAATTCCTGACTTGAAATTATACTGCAAGCCTTCTGTGATAAAATCAGCATGGTATTGGCATCAAAATAGACCTGAGGATCAATGGAATAGATTAGATGATGCTGAAGCCCCTACAAACACACTCAGCCACATTATCTTTGACAAAGGGGCCAAATATACTCACTGGAAGAAAGATAGTCTCTTTAACAAATGGTGCTGGAAAAACTGGCTCTCTACATGCCGAAAACTCAAACTTGACACGGGTCTATCACCATG
>NW_004529150.1:0-565 GCF_000260255.1 Octodon degus
CTAGTCATATACGGAATTGTAAGTCCTTATATTAGGGAGACAATACGATATTTACAGATGTGGGTCTGGTTTATTTCATGAATAAGTATATCTTCAAAGGGCATCCACTTAAATATGAGGGCTTCAAGTTTATCATTCTTTATACCTGAGTAGTACTCCATTATATAAAAGTACCACATCTTTTTCAAACATTCCACATGCAAATTAAAACAACATTGAGATATCATGTCACCCCAGAAGGAAGGCTATCATAAAGAAATCAACCAGCAACAAATGTTGGAGAAGCTGTGGGGAAAAAGGAACCCTTCTCCACTGCTGGTGGGAATGTAGACTGGTGCAACCATTAGGGAAATTAGTATGGAGACTACTTAGAAAAGTTGGAAAAAATAAAATAAAATAAAATAAAATAAAAAAGAAAAGTTGGACTGGAAATCCCATTTAAACCAGCTATTCCTCTACTGGGAATTTTCCCAAAGGATCTGAAAACATCTTATCATAGGGATATATGTGTGCCTATGTTTATAGCAGCACAATTTGTGATAGCCAAATCTTGGAAACAACCAAG
>NW_004529150.1:1870-2955 GCF_000260255.1 Octodon degus
AAAGCCACGCTGTTATGTTGAGCGATAGGGGACTCAGTCAAGAAGTTCTGACATTGCCAGTGAAGTGGAAGACCCAGTACTATTAGGGGCTACTGGACTCTTTTAGGATATTTTACTGAGTTTACACACCTATAATATTGAAATAACGGAACTTAACAAAAAAGGATATAAAGATGAATGCCCATTTTGTATCTGTGTATTCAAGGTGGTTTAGGATAAATATATAGTTACATTCTCTTAATGAATAGAGTGATTTGTTCTAATGGCATTTGTAAATAGAATATCATGTCCACATCTTGTACAGCAATTAACCACTAGGAAGAATGTATGCAATGAGTGAATTATTGAAACTATCCTATCAATTTGATTTGAAACTGTCTCATTGCTATTTCTTTATCAATAAAATTATGGGGAAAAAACAAAAAAATTTAAAATTTAAATTTAAATTTAAAAAAAGATATCATAGAGGATTTCAGAAAATGGAAAGATATTCCATGCTCTTTAATAGGAAGAACCAACATTGTAAAAATGGCCATACTCCCAAAATTGCTGTACAGATTTAATGCAATCCCTATCAGAGCACCACCAACATACATCACAGAGGTTGAGAAATCATTCCTAAAATTTATCTTGAACCAGAAAAGACCTAGAATAGCAAAGGCACTCCTAGGCAATAAAGAGAAGGCCAGAGGCGTTACAATTCCTGACTTGAAATTTACTTCAAGGCTACTGTGATAAAATCACCATGGTACTGTCAAAAAAGTAGACCTGAGGATCAATGGAATAGATTTACAAGACGCTGAAGCCCCTACGAACACACTCAACCACCTTATCTTTGACAAAGGGGCCAAACAAAGTCACTGGTCGAAAGATAGCCTCTTTAACAAATGGTGCTGAAAAAACTGGCTCTTTACATGCCAAAAACTCAAACTTTACCAAGGTCTATCACCATGCACTAAACTACAGTCAAAATAGATTAAAGATCTGAACTTTAAAGCAGAGACACTAAATCTCCTGGAAGAGAAAGTAGGAGGAACTTGTGAAGACATAGGGATAGGCAAAGACTTCATGAACAGAAATCAAAT
>NW_004529151.1:0-673 GCF_000260255.1 Octodon degus
GAAAAAAAAATAAAGTAAAGTAAAGTCATATTAATATGCTGAGCTGTGAAAGGCTCAAATCAACAACTTCTGTGGATTATCCACTACTATTGTGGACTGCTGGACTCTGTTGGATTGTTTTGCTGAATTCACACACCTATAGTATTTAGACCCCAATGGAATACCCATCTCTGACAGGGCTAAACAAAAAAAGGGGATACAAAGAAAGGACTATTTTGTATCTGTATACACAGAATAGTTAGGATAGATATACAGCTACTTTCACTTAATTCAATGAGAAGAAAGATGTGTACTATAGTGCTTGGACAGGATATCCTGTCTGCATCTTGTACTATGGATAACCATTAAGAAGATAAGAATGCACAATGTATTAATTATTGAAACTGTCCTATTTTTAAAAAGGAAAGGAAGAGTAGTGTTTAATGGTTTGATCAATCTTACACACCTATATCTGGTAATCTGAGCAACAAATTTGATGATAGCAATTCTTATATAACAACCATTGTTAATTTTCTATTTTTTATTTTTTTAATTTTTGTTCATTTTAATGAATAAAGGTTAATAGCTATAAAACAGCTTCAATACATGTTAGTAAGATGTTTACAATAATTAGTACATTGCATATTATTGTCTTCATAGTAGTAATTCAGAGGACAAGATGCAAACATGATAT
>NW_004529151.1:1833-2831 GCF_000260255.1 Octodon degus
TATAATAATATTCTACATAAATTTGGTGGCAACTATCTGGACATACTAGTACAGTGATGAGTCTGAGCATGGCCTGTCTTGCTTGTTACTAACACAAATGTGATTCCGAGTACACCAGCTCTCAGAGTCACAGGCAGGAAGTTCACTGCTGTGGCTGCAGTGCATTGTTTCAGTGAGCCCACTTCAACCCAGCGATGCACAATTCTGTTAGGACAACCCACTTAATAAGAAATGTAATACTGGAAAAAAAAAAAAAAACTCCACTGGTCTATGCACAAATCCATTTGTAAATTATGAATTATCTCAAATGGGCACAAACCAGAACAGAATCCACATAACACATGTCCTTGCAAGGCTAGCATGGGCCCCTTGAACATTTCATTTTCCCTCCATTGTTCTGCTCAAACATCCTCACAGTCTTTGTTTATTTTGCTAACCTGATCATCATTTGGCCTCAAATTGGTAACATAGTGCTCCTCCTGAATTTTTTTTTTCAGACAGGGTCTTTCCCTGTAGTCCAGACTGATCCTCAACTCAAGGGGACCCTCCTGCCTCAATCTCCTAAGTGCTGGGACAATAGGCATGCATCACCACACCCAGATGAAATCTTAAAATGAAACTCAAACAAATGCATTCAGATAATGGTGTAGCCCTGTCTTATTTTTAAATTTAGAAATGAAATTAAAACATTCTCATGAGTCTCAAGATGATGTCTCTAAAGATAGGCCTGAGTGCTCAGATGTTCATGGATGTCTTTTGAGGAATATGGCCTGACTTGGATAGAAAGTAGAGGTCAAAGAGGGCTGGGGAGATGGCTCAGTAGAATAAGTGCTTCCCTGGTCTACGTTCAATCCCTGGTTCCACCAAAAAAAAAGAAAGAGAGAGAGAGAGAGAGAGAGAGAGAGAGAGAGAGAGAGAGAGAGGAAGAAGAAAGAAAGAAAGAAAGAAAGAAAGAAAGAAAGAAAGAAAGAAAGAAGAAAGAAAGAAAGAAGAAAGAA
>NW_004529152.1:0-2828 GCF_000260255.1 Octodon degus
CAAAAGCTGTGAAGTGTGCCCCTGCTGACCTTGGATATAGCCATGTGTTACTTCTCTCAGTGAGAGTGAATGCTAGGTCTGGCCATAGGTAAGTGTTGTGTCTCAGCAGTGCCAAGGTCCCGTTTTCTTCTCTTGTTCTAATTTTTGGTTCTGGACATTTGTGAATTAGCACAGCATTCAAAATAGTTGCACATGCCTCATGTATCAAACCACCTTGAAACCTGATGGCTTAAGACAACAAGTTTATTTGCTCATAATCGAGGGCTGGGCTCAGCTGAACAATTTCTTTGTTGATCTGTTGGGGTCATTTATGCAGTTGCATACACTGGGCCTGGATTGGCCAAGGGTAGTTTCATTCACATGTTTGATGGTTATTCTAGCTGTTGGCTGGGATAACTTCTTTCTCCTCTACTAATGACTTTTGGTCCACAAGGCTAGACTGAGTTTTTCTCCTAATAGCCGAAATGTGTCGAAAGCAACTGCTACCTGGCTCCTTAAGACCTAGCTTTGGGAAGTGTTACTTTCTTTCCATTCTATTGAGAAAATTAAGTTTTAAGGGATTCCCAGATCCATGGAGTGGGGGAAATAATACAACTCTTAAAGAGAGGCAAGGTGGAAATCAAATAGGGAAGAGCTGAACACAGGAAGGTGTGCAGTAGTGGGAGCCACAGTGTAGCCACATACTGCAGGAGTATATTGCTTGTTAAAGAATTCATATTTTTCTTTTCTTTTTTTGAGACAGGATCTCACTTTGTAGTGCAGGCTGGCTTTGAACTCACTATGTAGTCCAGGCTGGCCTCAAACTTGTGGTGAGCCTCCTGCCTCAATCTCCCAAATGCTTCATATTTTTCTTATAATTATACACACATATTTGTAAAAAATACTTCAGATGTGATACAGAGTCTTTGTAAGTAAACCTCAGATTTACATTTACAAAAAAAAAAAAAGCTGAAATGTAATCTTTCATTTTTGTAAGAATTTTGAGTAAAATTTAATTAAAAAGTCATTCAATGGGGCATGGTAGTACAACCCTGTAATTCCAGGATCCTAGGAGACTGAGGCAGGAGGATTACAAGTTTTAGCCCAGTGTGGACACTATTCCCCCCACTCCACTGATCTGAGAATCCCTTAAAACTTATTTGCTCAGGGGCTGGTGAGATGGCTCAGTGGTCTAAAGCACCTACTTAGAACAAGCGAAGCAAAGCACAGGGACCGTGGTTTGATCCCCCAGCACCACATGCCAGCCAGCCCCACCCCCTGGTGGGCTGAGCTGGCCACACACACAAAATAAAAAAATAAATAGACAAATTAAAAAAAAAAAAAGAATATATATAAAAAAAAAACATTTGCTCAATAGAATGAAAAGAAAGTAACACTGTATAACTACCAAGGCTAGTGTGACCTTCTCTTAAAGTAAAAGAAAAATGTAAAAGGAATTCACTGACTAACATTAAAAACAAACAAACAAAAAACCCCCTCAGAGTTAGGCATAGCTGTGCATACTTATAATTCTAATGAATGGAGAGGATAAGATCAGTTTACTAAACTGCATGGGAAATAGTTTAAGAAGTCAGTAACTGGGATCTCATTTTTTTGAAAAGCTTCTGCACGTTGAAAGAAATCATAGGTGGGCTGGGGAGAGAGATCGCAGCAGCATAAATGCCTGCCTGGCAAGTGTAAGGTCCTGAGTTTGATTCCCAGTATGAAAAAAGAATAAAGAAAAGAAATCATGAACAAAGTGAAAAGAAAATCAATGAATTGGGAAAAAAAAAATTAGCTGACTGTCCTTCAGACAAAGAACTTCCATCTTGAACATATAAAGAACAACAACAACAAAAAATCAGGAACCCAAAATTCAAAGACCCAATCAAAAAATGGGTATCTGAGATGAATATAAACTTCTCAGATGAAGAAATACAAATGGCAAATAAATATATGAAACAGCATTCAACATCATTGATTATTCGTGAAATACAAATTAAAACAGCACTTGAGATTGCATCTCACCTCAGAAAAAATGGCTATCATCAAGAAGTCAGCCAATAACAAAAGCTGGAGAGGCTGTGGAAAAAAGGAATCCTTCTCCACTGCTGGGGGGAGTGCAGGCTGGTACAACCACTGTGGAAATCCTTAAAAAGCTAAGATTGGAGATCCCATTCAAGCCAGCTATTCCCCTCCTAGGTATCTTTCCAAAAGGACTGAAATCATCATACCACAGCGATATATGTGCACCCATGTTTATAGCAGCACAATTTCTCATAGCCAAAATCCTGGAAATAACCCAAATGCCCATCAGCTGATGAGTGGATAAAAAAAGATACAATATCTTAGTATTGTTCAACTATAAAAATAGATAAACTTGAGGCTTTTGTAGATAAATGGATATAACCAGAGGCTATACTCATAAGTGAAATAAATCAGACCCGCATGTGCAAACATCATATTGTCTCACTAATATAAGAACTTGAAAGAGTAAATAAAATCTGAAAGGTAAAATAGATACTGTGAAAGAAAAAGAATCTGTTCAAAGGGAAGGAGCAACTGGGATGAAAGAAAAGAGAAAATAAAGAAGGAAGGGAAAAACAAATATACATGTATACACACAAGATAGCTTGGACGATTATGCTACTGATTTCCGCTGGTCTATTGAAAGGAGTGGTTAATGCTTAAATTGTTTTTTCTTCTCCTTTTCAATTTATTACTTTTTTATTTTTATTTATCTATTTTTGCCAATTTTGTATGTAATATCTGGTAATCTGAACAATTATTTTGAGGACAACATTATGCAATATAACAACCATGATTGAATTCCCATTATTTTGCTTAGC
>NW_004529153.1:0-476 GCF_000260255.1 Octodon degus
TTATTTGCAGATGACATGATACTTTACTTGGAAGACCCAAAAAACTCCACCAAGAAGCTACTAGAATTAATACAGAAATTCAGCAGCATAGCAGGTTACAAAGTCAATACGTAAAAGTCAATAGCATTCCGCTACACAGAAAGCAAACACACTGAAAGGGAAATTACAGAAACAATACCTTTTACAATAGCATCAAGGAAAATGAAATACCGTGGAATTAATCTAACTAAAGAAGTCAAAGATCTTTTCAAGGAAAATTACATATTCTGAAAAAAGGATCCTAGAGGATTTCAGAAAATGGAGATATTCCCTGCTCCTGGTTAGGAAGAACCAACATTGGGAAGATGGCCATACTCCCAAAATTGCTGTACAGATTTAACATAATCCCTATGAGACTACCACCAACAAACCTCACAGAGCTAGAAAAATCATTCCAAAAATTTATTTTGAACCAGAAAAAAACCTAGAATAGCAAA
>NW_004529153.1:1544-2790 GCF_000260255.1 Octodon degus
TTATGGAAATCAGTATGGAGACTCCTTAGAAAAGTTGGTCTAAAAATCCCCTTTAAACCAGCTATTCCTCTACTGGGAATTTTCCCAGAGGATCTGAAATCATCATATCATAATGATATATGTGCGCCTATGTTTATAGCAGCACAATTTGTGATAGCCAAATCTTGGAAACAACCAAGATGCCCATCACCTGAGGAATGGTTGAAAAAGATGTGGTATTTTTATACAATGGAGTATTCTTCAGCTATTAAGAAAGATAAACTTGAAGCCTTTATATTGAAGTGGATGCCACTTAAAGATACACTCATAAGTGAAATAAACCAGACACACATGTATAAATACCATATAATTTCCCTCGTATAAGAATTCAAAAGAAGAAATACAAATAGAAATATATAATACAAGTAAAAGGAAAGCAAGAACTCATGGACTAATTAAGAGAGGTAAAGGAGAAGAGGTTGGAAACATGACAGTGACAAGCCATAGAGTTATATGTAAAACATGGGTAAGGCAATGATCCTGAGAATCTTCAGAAGATTTTTGAATCTAGCAGTTAATTGGAAAGATTTTCATCCTGACTAACTGTGTGCACTGACACCTCTAAACTAAGCAACTGCACTGACGACGGCAATTTGTAATAGTAGGTTCATGCTTGGAGTGCCTGTCATTCTGGTCTTCTGAATACGAGCTGCTTTTCATGACATGCCAGTTGCTGCTGTGCAGTCTCTCGGGTAGATGATTGTTCAAAAAGAAGGGGTTGATGAATGAAGGCAGGAGACAGGAAAATGTATGTTGTGGGGTTGTCCTCCTTCAAGGTTGTATAGGCTTAGATTTCTGGAATTATGTGTAAACATAAGAATTATATAAACTTTATACCTATTTTTAAAATATATTCTAATTTTAAATGTATTTTCATCATATCCTGTAGGAACTTAAAGTTCAACATATCAATACCTGATGAAAAATACCTGTTCCATGTTATGCCTAAGATGTTTGATAATCAGACAGATAGTGAGGTTAAGCTTAACAGTCCAGGTTGTAAGGTAATAACAATAAGCTTCTCTTCTGGAGGGTTAACAACCTACATTTGCAGACCAAAATTAGAGAACAAGGAGGACTGCAAGGAAGGCCAACAATTTGGCCATAGCCTTCCAAGGTCAATTAAGACTCAGGACATATGAAAACTTGTACTGTAACGTCATGTAACTCAGTAGTGTCCCAAATTTTCTGATCAAGGAGATTATGG
>NW_004529154.1:0-822 GCF_000260255.1 Octodon degus
GATTTGATTTCTGTCCATGAACTCTTTGCCTACCCCTATGTCTTCAAGAGTTCCTCCTACTTTCCCTTCCAGGAGATTTAGTGTCTCTGCTTTAATGTTTAGATCTTTAATGCATTTTGACTTTAGTTTAGTGCATGGTGATAGACGTGGGTCAAGTTTGAGTTTTCAGCACATAGAGCCAATTTTTCCAGCACCATTTGTTAAAGAGGCTATCTTTCTTCCAGTGAGTATGTTTGGCCTTTTGTCAATGATAAGTTGGCTGACTGTGTTCATACGGGCTTCAGCATCTTCTAATATATTCCCTTGATCTTTAGGTCTATTTTGTTGCCAGTACCATGCTGATTTTATAACAGTATCCTTGTAGTAGTCAGGAATTGTAATGCCTCCTGCCTTGTCTTTATTGCCCAGAATTGCCTTTGCTATTCTAGGTCTCTTCCTGTTCCAGATAAATTTTAGGAATGATTTGTCTATGACTGTGAGGTATGTCGGTGGTAGTCTGATAAGGATTGCATTAAATCTGTACAGCAATTTTGTGAGTATGGCCAGGTTCACATGTTGGTTCTTCCTATCCAGGAGCATGGAATATCTTTCCATTTTCTGAAATCCCCTATGATCTCTTTTTCAGAGTAATGTAATTTTCCTCTAAAAGATCTTTGACTTCTTTAGTTAGATTAATTCCAAGGTATTTCATTTTCCTCGGTGGCATTGCAAAAGGTATTGTTTCTATAATTTCCCTCTCAGTGTGTTTGTTGGCTGTGTAGAGGAATGCTATTGGCTTTTGGGTATTGACTCTATAACCTGCTATGCTACTGAATTTCTGTA
>NW_004529154.1:3974-4530 GCF_000260255.1 Octodon degus
TGCTTGAATTTTCATTGAATTGTAGATATTCTGGAATTTCTTGTTTAATTTCATCTGTGACCCATTGGTTGCTGAGTAGGGTGTCATTTAATTTCCATGTGTTTAAGGTTTTTTCTGGGTTTTTTTGTCATTTATTTCCAGTTTCATTGCACTGTGGTCAGATAATGTGCAAGGGATAATTTCTGATTTCTTGCATAGACTTAAACATGACCTATGGATCAGTTTGTGGTCTATTTTAGAAAATGACCCATGTGCAGCTGAGAAAAATGTGTATTCAGCTCTGTTTGGGTGGAAATTTCTGTATATGTCCACGAAGTCCATTTGTTTCAATCTCTGGTTCACTTCTGTTATTTCTTTGCTAAGTTTTTGTCTGGTTGACCTATCTTTTGGAGATAAGGGGGTGTTCAGTACTCCTGTTAAAATTGTGGTATTGGATATTAGATTTTTCATGTCTATTATGGTTTGCTTTATATAGTTGGGTGTTCCCATGTTTGGTGCATACATATTTATGAGTGTTACCTCTTCCTCTTGAATTTTTCCCCTAACCAGTATATAG
>NW_004529155.1:0-630 GCF_000260255.1 Octodon degus
TGGCTTTACTTCTTATACTTTGTTTTTATACTTTTCTGCTGGATGGTTAAGACCAAGGTAAAGCAAGACCTATGTAACAAGAATTATAGCTTTTAGATCTGGTAAGATCAGTCAAATCCCCTCAGGATTTATCCTGAGACTCTGTACCTCAGATTGTAGATTGTTTGTCAGTGTCAGCCATGTGGATTAGTCACGGCCATTGCTTGGCCAATGTGCTCTCTGTAAAAGCCTGAGAGAATGTTTCCTCTCCCTGTGACTCTCCTTAGGCACACTCTACATCATCGATCACTTTCCTCCTTGGCCCCATAATCTCCTTGATCAGAAAATTTGGGATACAACTGAGTTACATGATGTTACAGTACAAGCTTTCATATGTCCTGAGTCATAATTGACCTTGGAAATCTAGGGCCAAATGAGGGCTTTCCTTGCAGCCCTCCTTTTTCTCTGATTTTTAACTAAGTCTGCAAACTTAGGGTTAGGTTGTTAACCCTCCAGAAGAGAAGGTTATTGTTATTACCATACAACCTAGTTTGTTGAGTCTAACCTCACTATCTGTCTAAATATCAAACATCTTAGGCATAACATGGAACAGGTATTTTTCATCAAGTATTGATATATTAAACTTTAACT
>NW_004529155.1:2033-2764 GCF_000260255.1 Octodon degus
TATAAAGAACTAAAAAACACTAGGGCCCCAAAATTTAAAGACGCAATCCAGAAATGGGCATCTGAAATGAACACTTACTTCTCAGAGGAAGAAATTAAATAAGTGAATAAATATATGAAAAAATGCTCCACATCACTAGCCATCCATGAAATACAAAATAAAACAACACTGAGATATCATCTCACACCAGAAAGAATGGCTATCATAAAGAAATCACCCAACAACAAACGTTGGAGAGCCTGTGGGGAAAAGAGAACCCTTCTCCACTACTGGTAGGAATGTAGACTGGTGCAGCCGTTATGGAAATCAGTGTGGAGACTCCTTAGCAAACTAGGACTGGTAATCCCATTTAAACTAGCTATTTCCCTACTGGGAATTTTTCCAGAGGAACTGAAAACATCATATCATAGTGATATATGTATACCTATGTTTATAGCACAAATGTGATAGCCAAATCTTGGAAACAATCAAGATGCTCGTCACCTGAGGAATGGATGAAAAAGATGTGGTATTTTTATGCAATAGAGTTTTACTCAACTATAAAGAATGATAAACTCGAAGCCTTTATATTGAAGTGGGTACCACTTGAAGATATACTCATAAGTGAAATAAACCAGACCCACATGTGTAAATATCGTATAGTTTCCCTAGTATAAGAACTCAAATGCAGAAATACAAATAGAAAGATATAATACAACTAAAAGTAAAGCAAGAACTTGAGGACGAGACAA
>NW_004529156.1:0-2799 GCF_000260255.1 Octodon degus
GAGATGTAATAAAAAAACCTACCGACAAAGAAAAGTCCAGGTCCAGATGTATTCACAAGAAATTTACAGAAAATGTAGTCCCTATAATCCTGAAACTCTTCTATGAAATTGAAAAGGAAGCAATCCTCTAAAAATTGTTCCTGGAGGCAAGTATCACCACATGATTATCTCCATTGATGCAGAAAAGGACTTTTCACAAAGTCCAAAACTCATTCATGCTCAAAGTCCTACAGAAAATTGGAATACATGGCCTCTTCTTCAATCTGGTAAAAGCCATTTATGAAAACCCAATTACACTGATACCAAAACCAGGGAAAGATGCAACTAAGAAAGAGAACTATAGGCCAATCTCCCTCATAAACATTGGTGGGAAAACTCCTCAATAAAATCCTAGCAAATAGAATACAGCAAAACATCAAGAAGATCATACACCATAACCAGTTAGGATTTATCCTAGGGATGCAAGGAAGTTTCAATATTCAAAAATCTATAAATGTAATACACTATATCAATAGAGTGAAAACTAAAAACCATGTGATCATCTCCATTGATGCAGAAAAGGCTTTGACAAACTCCAACACCCATTCATGTTCAAAATCCTACAGAAACTTGGAATAGATGGCCTCTACTTCAATCTGGTAAAACTCATTTATGAAAACCCAAGGCTAACATAATTCTAAATGGGGAAAAACTGAAATCTTTTACTCTTAGATCTGGTACAAGACAAGGATGCCCTCTATTACCACTCCTATTAATGTAGTTCTGGAATCATTAGCTACTGCCATTAGACAAGAGAAAGAAATAAAAGGAATAAGAATAGGTAAAGAAGTTAAATTATCTTTATTTGCAGATGACATGACACTTTACTTGGAAGAACCAAAAAACTCCACCAAGAAGCTACTAAAATTAGTACAGAAATTCAGTAGCATAGCAGGTTATAAAGTCAATACACAAAAGTCAATAGCATTCCTCTACACAGATAACAAACACACTGAGGGGGAAATTATAAAAACAATATCTTTTACAATAGCACTGAGGAAAATGAAATACCTTTGAATTCATCTAACTAAAAAAGTTAAAAATCTTTTCAAGGAAAATTACAGTAGTCTTAAAAAAGAGATCGTAGAGGATTTCAGAAAATAGAAAGGTATTCCATACTCCTGGATAGGAAGAAACAACATTGTGAAGATGGCCATACTCTCAAAATTGTTTTATAGATTTCATACATTCCCTATCAAACTACCACCAACCTACCTCACACAGCTAGAGAAATCATTCCTAAAATTTATTTGGAACCAGAAAAGACCTATAATAGCAAAGGCAATGCTAGGCAACAAAAACAAGGCAGGTGGCATTACAATTTCTGACTTGAAATTATGCTACAAGGCTTCTGTGACAAAATCAACATGGTACTGGCAAAAAAAAATACACCTGAGGATAAATAGAAATAGATTAGAAGATGCTGAAGCCCCTACGAACACTCAGCCACCTTATCTTTGACAAAGGGGCCAAACATACTCACTGGAAGAAAGATAGCTTCTTTAACAAATAGTGCTGGAAAAACTGGCTCTCTACATGCCAAAAACTAAAATTTGGCCTGGTCTATCACCGTGCACTAAGCTAAAGTCAAAATGGATTAAAGATCTAAACATTAAAGCAGAGACACTAAATCTACTCGAGAGAAAGTAGGAGGAACTCTTGAAGCCATAGGGGTAGGCAAAGAGTTCATGAAAAAAAATTATATCGCATGGAAAACAGTTGAAAGAATTAACAACTGGGACCTGCTCTTACTGAGCAGTTTTTGCACGTCAAAATAAATGACCAACAAAGTGAAAAGACAACCCACAAATTTGGAAAACATCATGACAAATAAGTACTCAGTCAAAGCTCTGCTCTCTAGAATTTATAAAGAACTAAAAAACACTAGGACCCCAAAATTTAAAGACCCAGTCCAGAAATGGGTATCTGAGATGAACACACACTTCTCAAAGTATGAAATTAAAGAAGCAAATAAATATATGAAAAAATGCTCCACAGCACTAGCCATCTGTGAAAGGCAAATTAAACAACATTGAGATGTCATCTCACTCTAGAAAGAATGGCTATCATGAAGAAATCAAGCAACAACAAATGTTTGAGAGGTTGTGAGGGAAAAGGAACCCTTCTCCACTGTTAGTGGGAATGTAGACTGGTGCAACCATTATGGAAATCTGAATGGAGACTCCTTAGAAAAGTTAGACTGGAAATCCCATTTAAACCAGCTATTCCTCTACTGGGAATTTTCTTGTAGGATCTGAAAACATCATATCATAGTGATATATGTGTGCCTATGTTTATAGCAGCACAATTTGTGATAGTCAAATCTTGGCAAAAACCAAGATGCTCCTCACCTGAGGAATGGATGAAAAAGATGTGGTATTTTTATACAATGAAGTATTACTCAGCTATAAAGACTGCTAAACTTGAAGATTTTATATTGAAGTGGACGCCACTTGAAGATATACTCATAAGTGAAATAAACCAGACACACATGTGTAAATATTGTGTAGTTTCCCTAGAACAAGAACTCAAAAGAAAAAATACAAATAGAAGGTTATAATACAAGTGAAAGAAAAGCGTGAACTTGAGGACTAACTAGTTAAGAGAGGGAAAGGTGAAGAGCTAGGAAACATGACAGTGACAAGCCATATAGTTATATGTAGAAGATGGGCAAGGCAATGATCCTGAGAATCTCCAGAAGATTTTTGAACCTAGCAGTTAATTGGAAAGATTTTCACCCTGACTAACTATATATACTGA
>NW_004529157.1:0-696 GCF_000260255.1 Octodon degus
GAAAACCTGTACTGGGCCAGCAGGACAGCTCAGTGGTCTAAAGTGCCTGCTTAGGTCAGCTTAGGCAAGCCTAGGGACCGAAATTGATCCCCAGAACCACACGCCATGCCAGCCCCACTCCCAGGGTGGGTTTATCTGGCCATAAATAAAATAAAAAAAACAAGTACAATAAAAAAAGAAAATCTGCACTGTAACATCCTGTAACTCAGTAGTGTCCCAAATTTTCTAATCAAGGAGATTATGGGGCCACAGAGATAAATGATCAATAATGTAGAGTGTGCCTCAGGAGAGTCACCTGGAGAGAAAATATTCTCTCAGGCTTTTACAGAAAGCAAACTGGTCAAGCAATGGCCATGACTCATCCACATGGCTGACACTCACAAAAGATCTACAAACTGTGGTACAGGATTTAGGGGAAAACCTGAAGGAATTTGACGGACCTTGTCAGATACAAAAGTTACCTTTTTTGTTGTATAGGTCTTCCTTTATCTTGGTCTTAACCATACAGCAGAAAAGTGTAAAAATGAGGTATAAAAGTAAAGCCATGTTAATATGCTGAGCTGTAAAAGGCTCAGGTCAACAATTTTTGACACTGCCAGTCATGCGGATAACCCACTACTATTACAGACTACTGGATTATATTGGATTACTTTGCTGAATTCATGCACCTACAATATATGAATGGAAAAGGAATAC
>NW_004529157.1:1541-2738 GCF_000260255.1 Octodon degus
GCAGCTTGTAGAATGTCAGCCATATGTATGAGTCACAGCCATTGCTTGACCAATTTGCTCTTTGTGAAAGCCTGAGAGAATGTTTTCCTTCTAGGTGACTCACCTTAGGCACACTCTACATCGTTGATCACTTTCCTCTGTGGCCCAATAATCTCCTTGATCCGAAAATTTGGGATACCCCTGAATTACAGGATGTTACATTACAGGTTTTCTTATGCCCTGAGTCCTTACTGACCTGAATGGCAAGGGCCAAAATGTTGGCTTCCTTGCAGCCCTTCCTTTTACTAATTGTTGGTCTGCAAACTTAGGTTGTTAACTCTCCAGAAGAAAAACTTAATGATATTATCACCCTATAACATATACAGTTGAGCTTAACCTCACTATCTCTCTGACTATCAAACATCTTAGACATAACATGAAACAGGGATTTTCCTTTAAGTTTTGATATGTTAAACATTAAATCCCTACAGAATATGAAGACGAAACAAAAAATTAAAAATAGGAATAAACAATTACATATTTGAAACTGTCTCTTTGCTACTTCTTTCTGAATAAAATTAATATTAAAAAAGAAGTGACCTCCTCCAACAAAGAAAAAAGACCAGATAGAGGCCTCAAAGCAATGGTTCCAGGACCTACAGACACAACTAGAGCTATTTTGTCTTTCTGAGGATTTGCCTTTCGTTAAACTTTGATATACATTGTATCATACCACATGTAGCTGTTCATATGTGCCTTCTTTAATTTAGCAGAAAGCTTTAAACATTCATCTACAATACAGTAAATATGTCTTTGTCTATTTATGATAGAATTATATTCTATTATATAGATATATTGTACTTATCCATTCATCAGCTAATGGACATTTGAATTATTTTTGACTAATAAATTATGTTGTCTTGAATATATTTGGTGTAGTGATTGTGTAAATGTAAATTATTGACTATTTTTACATATTCTTAAATTACTAGTTCATATTATAATTTTGTATGGGACAATTTGAGGAATTATCAAAATATTTTGCCAAGCATTTTCATGTTGCAGTATTTGATCAGCATCAACATTTATTTTCCATATTTTTATTATATGTGTCCTACATAGTTTAAGTGGGATAACACTGGAGTTTTAGCTTCTATATTTTAATGGTAATATTTTTCAGCATCTTTCATGTACAAGTAGTCATTTGTATATTTTTTT
>NW_004529158.1:0-1104 GCF_000260255.1 Octodon degus
GAAGGGCAGGAGAAGGAACAGGTCGCTGTACTTTGCAGACCTGTCCCACAGGAATATGTGGTCAAAGGAGTGGGAGCGCTGGGTGGAAATGGAGGCCTGCAGAGCTCCTGCCCTGCCTCCACCCCCAAGTGGATGTGAGGTCATTAAACGCCTAGGGGCAATTGGCAAGTATGCTGACATGCACATCTTCTTTACTTATTGTGACAGGGTAGACTCTCATACATGTTTCATGGTGTAATGGTGAGCACTCTGGACTTTGAATCCAGCGATCCGAGTTCAAATCTCAGTGGGACCATTCTGTTTGAACTCATGGTAGGAAGTTTCTGTTTTGTGAGCTGAACACAATTTTCTTTCAGAGTTTAAAGGTGACTTAGCTTGGAAATGGCCAACACTGGGCTCTGAGGTCCTCTGCAGTGTGTCCCAGGATGTTAGACAACATGGTGATTTAGGTACACCTCTGTCCTGGGAACGTACAGGTGGGTTTCTAGAAAGGAAGAAGGAAAGAGAGAAGAAAATAAAGAGGGGCCTGGATTTTCTGCCTTTGTATCTTGTGGGGAACATGAAGGTTTTGGTGCAAGAAGGGCAGTGGCACAGCTGAGACTCCCAGGTCCCGGGTCGTCCTGCTTCCCTCCCAGGAGTTCTCCTGGGCAACCAGCTTCTCAGGAAGTCAACTTCCATGAGGAGTCTGCTGAGACCTCACCTCCAGGTAAGGGCACCTGCTCCACCTCCTGGGCCACTTTGTGCACTGAGAACCCTCAGCCCATGCTCAGCTCTTGACTTGGGAGTTCCTGACTTGGCCTCCCTAGGGCCCAAGGACTCTGCAGGTATTTCCCTGTCCTCAGAGAACCGTCAGGCCTCATCACAAAAAGAATCCCTAAAACCTGCTTACTGAGACACCTAGCCATCGCACCTACTGGCCAGGACAAAGGGATTTCCCCGCGGAGTTCCTCTAACCTAGGCTCCCTGTATTTTATTCTTGTGCTCATTGTGTTCTGTAAGTCTGCTGGCTGGCTCTTTGAATTTGGATTTCATTCGGAAATGCTAGCTCCTAAGTATTCCTGTTGACACTGTGTTCCTCCCTAGAGCAGCATGCGACCTGGCCCC
>NW_004529158.1:1676-2711 GCF_000260255.1 Octodon degus
AGAGGTTGCGATCTGTGTGGACAGGGCCCGAGGCGGGAAGATGCAGAAAAGCTTGATCTGAGTTCTTCTCTAGGATCAGGGCGCCCAGGGTTTCACCCCACTTATATTCTGAAGGTTTCCTGAAGGGCTTGGAAAAGAGCAGGATGGCCACACTGGCTTTCATCTTCAGGTCAGGCCAGGTGCCGCGCCCTCGCGACTCCCTTTGGCCAGCTCACGGAGGAAGGGCCCAAGCCAGCTTGAGCCAAGGCGCCAAGGCCCAAGTAGCCCCATGAGAGGGAGGTGCAGGAGGCCCGCAGCTGAGGGTTCACCATGGTTTGGGCAGCTGGAGGAAGGTAACTCTGACCTATCTGTGATCTCACTGTGCTCAGCAATAAGGTGCTACCACAGAAGAATGGCTTAGCCGGTTCTGCGCTCAGGAGAAAGGCGAGAAGATGGGAATTCCCTGATGTCCTGAAGCCAGAGACAAATCAATAGACACATCACCATTTTAAGAAAGTTCTGGGCAATCCTCCTGCTTTAGCGAGAGTGCTGCATTTCAGGCATATGCCAACACACTTGACCATATGAAGATTGGAGAGTCCATGCCTTGTACTTTATAAAAGGGTTTTTTTTTTTTTTTTGAGACAGTGTTTGCTATGCATTTCCGGATGGCCTTGAACTTACTTTGAGCCCAAGCTGGCCTCCAAATCCCAGCCATCCTCCTGCCTCAGCCTCCAGAGTGCTGGGAAGCTGCTGTACACCATCAGACTGGGCTCATCCTTTGTACTTCGCATTCAAATTTTATTTTCATATGTATTGCTCTGTTTTTCAAATGGTTAATTTTCATTTTATAAAAAATAAAATTCCATAATCTAGAATAGCGATAAATACTCCAGTACATATCGTTACGCTCATGTGACCTGAATTTACTTCAGTTTATTAGCAAATATATGTGGAAAAATAGATTTTCTGTGAATTGAATGTTATTTTTGAGCAGGACATTGGCAATTTATTCATTCAATCATATCTAATTTTGTAACTGTAACTTTACATTTG
>NW_004529159.1:0-1379 GCF_000260255.1 Octodon degus
GACCTGGGCTAGGACTGGGTCTGGGGGTTCCTGGAAGTTGGCAGAAATTCCTACTCTGCGGGAGGGGTGGGGGAGGTACGGCGGAGTGTTGGGGGGCGGTTCGAGGGGGTGGGAGAGGGTCCGGCCCTCGCTGCGCCTGGGCTGGGACTGGTCCCGCCGGCGCAGGTTAGCAGGAAGCTCTCCACACACTCACCGGACCTGGGCTAAGACTGGGTCTATGGCTTTACTTTTTATACTTCGTTTTTATACTTTTCTGCTGGATGATTAAGACCAAGGTAAAGCAGGACCTATGCAACAAGAGTTGTAGCTTTTGTATTTGATAAGGTTAGTCAAATCCCCTCAGGATTTTTCCTGAGATCCTGTATCTCAAATTGTACAACCTTTGTCAGTGTCAGCCAAGTGGATGAGTCACAGCCATTGCTTGGCCAATATGCTCTCTGTGAAAGCCTGAGAGAATGTTTTCTCTCCATGTGAGTCTTCTTAGGCACACTCTATATCATTGATCACTTTCCTCTTTGGCCCCATAATCTCCTTGATCAGAAAATTTGGCACACTACTGAGTTACATGACCTTACAGTACAAGTTTACATATGTCCTGAGTCTTCATTGACCTTGGAAGGCTAGGGCCAACATGTTGGTTTTCCTTGTGGCCCACCTTTTTCTCTAACTATGGTCTGCAAAATGAGGTTGTTAACCCTCCAGAAGACAAGCGTATTTTTGTTACCATACAACCTAGGCTGTTAAGCTTAATCTCACTATCTGTCTGAATATCAAACATCTTAGGCATAACATAGAACGGGTAGTTTTCATCAAGTATTGATATGTTGTACTTAAAGTCCCTACATAATATGAAGAAAAAAATATTTAACAATTAGAATATATTTTAAAAAATTGGCATAAAGGTTTATATAATTCTTATGTTTACACATAAGTCCAAAAGTCTAAGCATATACAACCTTGAAGCAGGACAGTCCCACAACATTCCTTTTCCTGTCTTGTGCCTTCATTCACCACCCCCTTCTTTTTGAACAGTCATCTACCCAAGAGACAACACTGCAGCCACTGGCATGTCATGACAAGCAGCCCGTATTCAGAAGACCAGAATGACAGGCACTCCAAGCATGAAACTACTATTACAGATTACCGTCTTCAGTGCAGTTGCTTATTTCACAGGTATCAGTATATACAGTTAGTCAGGGTGAGAATCTTTCCAATTAACTGCTTGATTCAAAAATCTTCTGGAGATTCTCAGGATCATTGCCTTGCCCATCTTCTACATATAACTATGGCTTGTCACTATCATGTTTCTTAGCTCTTCTCCTTTCCCTCTCTTAATTAGTTAGTCCTTGAGATCCTGCTTTCATTTTATTTGTATTATA
>NW_004529159.1:1789-2417 GCF_000260255.1 Octodon degus
TTTCTGGACCGGGTCTTTAAATTTTGGGGCCCTAGTGTTTTTTCGTTCTTTATAAATTCTAGAGAGTAGACCTTTGTGTGAGTACTTATTTGTCATGATTTTTTCCAAATTTGTGGGTTGTCTTTTCACTTTGTTGGTACTTTCTTTTAACATGAAAAATCTTCTCAGTGAGAGCAGGTTCCAGTTGTTAATTCTTTCAAGTGTTTCCCATGTGATTTGATTTTTGTTCATGAACTCTTTGCCTACCCCTATGTCTTCAAGAGTTCCTCTTACATTCTTTTCCAGGAGATTTAGTGTCTCTTCTTAAAGTTTAGATCTTTAATCCATTTTGATTTTAGCTTAGTGCATGATGATAGTTCTGGGTCAAGTTTTAATTTTTGGCATATAGAGAGCCAGTTTTTCCAGCACCATTTGTTAAAGAGGTTATCTTTATTCCAGTGAGTATGTTTGGCCTCTTTGTCAAAGATAAGGTGACTGAGTGTGTTTGTAGGGGCTTCAGTGTCTTCTAATCTATTCCATTGATCCCTAGGTCTATTTTGTTGCCAGTACCATGCTGATTTTATCACAGTAGCCTTGTAGTTTAATTTCAAGTCAGGAATTGTAATGCCTCCTGCCTTGTTTTTATTGC
>NW_004529160.1:0-2783 GCF_000260255.1 Octodon degus
AAGAAAAAAATGGTTAGGATAGATATATAATTACATTCTCTTAATGAATGGAAGCATTTGTTCTAATAGTGTTTGTAAATAGGATATCATATCTGCATCTTGTACAGCAATCAACCACTAGGAAGAATGTATGCAATTCATGTATGTATGTTAATCATTGAAACTGTCCTACCATTTCAGTTTGAAACTGTCTCTTTGCTATTTGTTTCTCAATAAAATTATGGGGAAAAAAAGAAAGAAAAGAATTCAAGCAACAAAAAATGCTGGAGAGGCTGTTGGGAAAAAGGAACCCACTGCTGGTGGGAATGTAGACTGGTTCAACCATTAGGGAAATCAGTATGGATACTCCTCAAAAATCTAGGACTGGAGACTGCGCGTGGTGGCATGTGAGTGTTATCCCATCTCTTTGCGAGGTCGAAAAGAGGAGTATTATTATGAGTCTGATATGTGTAGTGAGACATTGTAGACCCTTACTAAAAATAAAAAAAACCCACAAAAAGCCTGAGACTGGAAATCCCATTCAATCCAGCTATTCCCCTTTTCTAATTTTTCAAAAGATCTGAAAACATTGTACCACAATGATGTATGTGCACCTACGTTTATAGCATCACCATTTGTAGTAGCCAAATTTTGGAAACAACCAAAATGCTGAACACCTGTGGAATGGCTGAAAAAGATGTGTTTTTTTTGTTTTTGTTTTTGTTTTTTAGAATAGAGTTTTGCTCAGCTATAAAGAAAAACAAATCGAAGTCTTTGTAGCTAAGTGGATGCAACTTGAGACTATACTCATAAGTGAAATAAACCAGACCCACATGTGTAAATATCATATTGTGTCCCTAGTGTAAAACTTCAAAAGAAGAAATAAAAACTGAAAGTTATAATAGACACTGTTAAATAGAGAGTAACAGAACTTAAGAATTAAGCAATGAAGAGAGAGAAAGGAGAAAAGATAGGAAATAAGATAGGGGCAAAACCATACATGTGTATGTACAAATGGCTAAGGCAATATGGTAAGAAGTTCCATCAGTTTTTTTGAAAATAGCAGTTAATGAGTAGAATTCTCACACTTAATCTCTATGCTGATATCTGTGAACTAAGTAACTACATTGAGAAGAACAATGTGTTATACTAAAACCATGCTTGAAATACCTGTCATCTTGGTCTTCTAAATGTGTACCTTTTCTAATGTCATATTAATTATTACTATGCTCTCTTTAAAGTAATTTTTTAAAAAGATAATAAAAGAAAATGAGAGACAAGATTAAAAATTTAAGTTTTCTTGAAAGCATATGGTAATATTCAATCAAATACCCCATCTTGCATAATGGTATCTGCTAATCTGAGCAACAGATTTGATGATAAAAATAGATAATATGTCAATCTTTGTTAATCAGCTATTCTTATTTTGAAAATCTGTAACGTATGTATTGTTATATGTAACCCTGTTTCTGTCTTTGTGTTTGTTTTTCTTGCTCTTGTTTTTAATCTTCAAAATAAAAGAAAATTATTTTAAAATGTCAGTCAACTCCACTGTAAGTTTCAGTGATAGGAATAAGAATATGAACTTCTATAATGTGCAGGTAGGTACTCCTAAACAATTTGAGGACATTTCTCTTGGTTCTGAATATCATCCACTTGAGTAGGACAATCACTCACATCATGAAAAATAGTGTCAGAGGTATGGAATCTTAGCAAAAGTGGCAATTTACCTGAGACATTTTATTATTCAAGAGATACACATTAAAAGAACACTGATATGATGTTTCACTCCAGAAAGAATTTCTGATATCAAGAAATCAACCAATAAAAAATGCTGGAGGGGCACTTTTGTGAGGAGTGTAGAATGGTGCAACCACTGTGGAAATCAGTGTGAAGATTCCTCAAAAGACTAAAACTACAAGTTCCATTCAACTCAACTATTCCCCTTCTTGATATCTCCCCAAAAGAATAAAAAGCATCACACCACAGTGATATATGTACACCCATGTGTATAGCAGCACAGTTTGTAATAGCTAAATTTTGGCAACAGTCCAAATGCCAATAAAATGACATTTGGATAAAATATGTGGTTTTTATACAATTTTGATGTATTTTTATATATAAATGTGTAGATTTTAAATCTACATGTCAATAAGTTTTTAAAAATATATACACTATTACAAACATAAAAATCAAGATGCCAATAATGCCAAGTATTCCCTCATTCCTCTGTTCAGTTAATATCTGCTCCATTATTCTTTCCATCACCAGAATTTGTTTCTGTAATTTCTAGGATGCTGTGTAAGTGGAATTGTAAGCTATGTTTTCTATGGTTTCTTTGTTTTGTTGACAATAATGTTTTTGAGGTACATATATGTTTGTTGCTTGTGAGTAGTTCCTTTATATGAGTGAATTAGTATTCTGTTTTACAAAAGTACAATTTATTTATCGGCATACTAATGAGCATTTGGATTGTTTGCAGTTTGCAGGTACAAGTTGAATATTTTTTATTCAAAGTGCTTAGCGCCTGAAATGTTTTGGATTTTTTAAAAAATACTTGCAAAGACATAATGAAATACAATGGGAATGAGACCCAAACAAAAACGGAAAATAAATTATATTTCAGATATCCTTTATACAGATAACCTAAAGGTAATTTTGAACACTTTAAGTGTGACTGCAAATTGGATACTTGTGGTATCATGGGTGTTCAAAAAGTTTTAATCTGGCCGAGTTCCGGGAGCCCCCAGACCCAGTCCTAGCCCAGGTCGGGTGAGTGTGCGGAGAGTTTCCTGCTACCCTGC
>NW_004529161.1:0-988 GCF_000260255.1 Octodon degus
TGGCAGCACAGCAACTGTGTGCTTAGCACTCTGGCAGTGGAGATACTGTTGTGTGGTGAATTGTCCCCTCTGTGTGAGTGTGGCATGAGAAGGGGCCCTGGCTTTTGAAGGCAGTATGTCCTTGTGCTGGCTTCATTGGAGCCACCAGGGTCTTGCTCTGTCTTGTGGTGAGCAGGGCTCGTGCCTTAGGCAGCTAGATTCCCAGGTCTCTGGGTCTGAGCTGTTAGCTGCATGCCTGGGGTTGTCCACAGTTATCTTTCCACTTGCACCTTTGCTCTCTGAAGACAAAGATCCACCAGGATGCTTCCTTTTTCTCAGTTGTGGTGGTTGTGATGGGCAGATGTGACCAGGTAGCCCTGTGAACTGGGCTTTCTAGGAGGCCACCTTTATTATGTTGGCTGTCTGGCAAAAGCTAGTGCCCAAGCTACCCATGGCCTCTGCCCAGCTTCCTAGGTGCTCCTCAGCCTCACAAGGATGTCCATGTCCTCTGTGCCCTGGTGCAGAGTGGCACCCACTCTCCTGCTCCATCTCAACCTGTTGGGCGGGTTGATTCCTTGGACAACAGTGTGCTCATTGTTAACTTTCTTTCACACCCAAACCAGCTCTGAAGCTTGGACTGAGATACTTCAAACCCTATTCCTCCTTTACATCTGGCTTGGGGCTGTGTTAGCCTAGGACCCCAAGAAGTGTTGGATGCTGCTGTGTCCCTCAGGTTGCTGCTCTGCCAGTGCCACCCAGGGGCACTGGGACTGTGCTGTAGCGCTAAGTCTAGAGGCAGCTTCTGGGTGCACTTTCCTCACTGGCAAGAGCAGCCTTTCAGATCCCGAGGCACCTGGTGCATAGTCACCAGTGTGGCTCCTCAGAAGCCTGGTCCCTACTCAACCGGACTCCCTTACTGGGGTCTGAGACACAGTTCTTGAAGCAGCGGGTTCTCCCAGCAATTTATGTTCTCCCTGCAGTCCTAGGGGGGCCAGAAGGACCAGACTAC
>NW_004529161.1:1528-2529 GCF_000260255.1 Octodon degus
GCCCCCTTCATTGCCTTCCCAGGGTCCTTAGGAATGCTCACTCACATCTTCCCCTGTCCCCAGTTCATCAGAGGGCCCCAAAGCTGGGCACACAAACCATCTTCCTTACATCTTGGTTCCAATGACACCACTTTCATGGTTTCCATCGACCCTGGAGTCCTGGGTGGAGAAATCTCATCCTCAAATTACTAGAGGTTAGTTATAGCCTTGAGAAGACTTGTAAACCACAGTGTATTCTGTATAGAAAAAGTCAAACTAAGAACAAGGGATCAAAATATGCCATGATATGCATATGATTTACTCCTTAAAATATGGCTATTCAGGAGACAACCTGGGGCTGCAGGATCCTGAACAGACCCAGAACCCTGGCCCAGTGAGTGAGTGAAATCACCGGGGGCCCACGGATCCTCTTTTGACCCAGAGTGCAGGCCCAGCACTGAACCCTTCAGCAGAACTCCCTGCAAAGAGGCTAGAAGCAAGACCCATGTAGCTGACTCAGGAGGAGAACATCTTGCCAGAGTGACACAAAGGGTTTAACTCTAATGCCTGAAGCAGGAAGAAGTGGAGCTCAGCAGCCAGATCCAAACACCACCCACCTGGAGGAATCTGAACTTCATAGATCCAGACCTGGTGCTAAGGTAATAGCTGTATTTAAGCTCTACACCAAAGGTCAGAAGACAGTGGTACACAAAATGACAAAAAGAAGGAACAAAACGCAGTCTCAGGTCCCAAGTCCACCCAGTACAAATGCAGTAGACACTAGCACTGAGGAAACTGTAAATCGCTCACCAGATATCTCTGAAATAATAGCATTGACCATAAAGAATCAACTGAAGAAAGATATAGAAGAAATAAGATCAGAAATAATTTCGGAACTAAAAAATTTAGTGGTAACTATAATCAAAGAAGTACTAAGTGCTTCTAAATAATACACTGATAAAAAATAGAGGAGAATATAAAAATGATGGAACCCCTGAATAAACAATTTAGGAAAGAAATAG
>NW_004529162.1:0-659 GCF_000260255.1 Octodon degus
TTGAAAAAATGTGTCCCATTTTTCTTGATACTTTCTGGATAGTTTCACCACTCTTTCTGGAATGATTGGTCCGATATCCTGAACTGTATCACGACCGCCACCTTTCAAGGTCACTTTGACCTTGCAGCACAGTGAGAAGCTGGGTGGAGCCAGATGCAGGGAGTCAGGCGGACGAGGATGCGTGTAGTGTTTGCATAAGGCTTCATCGGCTGTGCTCAGCAGCACCCTTGACCACACTCAGACACACAAGAAGGAAGGCTGCCGGAGCTGCTGCAGAAAGAACCATGAATAATTCAGTGAGTGTGTTTGATGTGTGGGCAGGAAGACTTGTGGAGGCATTCATGGCAGAATGTCTTTTCTTGTAATAACCTTTAGATTTAAGTATTCACTGTGGGGGCCAGGGAGATGGCTCAATGGAATAAGCGCTTCTCTGGCAAGTGCAAGGGCCTGAGTTCAATCCCCGGTTCCACAAAAAAAAAAGTATTCGCTGTGTAATTTTTGGTCACTTCTCTTGTTTATACAATGTCTGAAGGTCATGTTGTTGGGAATAGTAAACATTTTCCCGACTAGCTGTTTTGGAATATACAATTAAGGCCAGAGAGAGAGCTCAGTGGTCTAAGCACCTGCCTGGCAAGCACAAGGACCCAGGTTTGATCCCT
>NW_004529162.1:1724-2844 GCF_000260255.1 Octodon degus
GAGCAGTGCTGAAGATTATGCAAATCAGGTGTCTCATGCATAGAGCCCACTGTACCTGGTTGGCTCTTAATAGGACTTCCTGTGAGTCATCCATAAATGCTTTCCCTGTAAAGCTGTGGGATTAAGAGATGGTGGGAAGGACGCTAAGGGGCCACGACAAAGGCCTGCCCTTCCTCAGCTAAGCCCAGCCCTTCCTCAGCTAAAGCCAGCCTCGCTGAGGAACACAGAGGGGGGCAGAGCTCAGGGAGAGGGACGTGTTGTGGGAATCAGAAAGAGATTCTGATGTGGGTAAGGTGCCCACAGAGCCGTGCTACTGGGGAGCCTCTTAGGAACAAAGCTCCAAAACAACACACCTGCTGCAGAGAGTGGTAGACTGGTGACCTTGTTCATTCTCTGGGTGGGGTGAGGGAGCCAGAGGCAGGTGGCAAATGGGCTAGGGAGGAACGGCGTTAGCAAACAGACACACCAAGCCCAGGCCATTGTGTTGAGAAGGTTGCTGCTCATACCAGGGTAGATAAGGACACAGATATCTCAGCTTGTGCTATCTTTAAAAGCAAAGCTACCTAATGCTGAGGGAATAATTAGGTAGATTTGTTATACCAAAGACTGGAAGTGCAGAGAGCCAATAAAATAATTGCTCCTGCTATTTCTGCTTCTGTTCCTAATTGCTACTGAGCTAGTCGGCGTAAATCAGAAAATGTAAGGGAGGCAGTTCCCCCATGGGTGGAGAGAACCTGGAGGTGAATTTCCGAAGGGGAAGGATTTCATGAATGCTGAGACCTGTGGACAGCACCCAACCTACCTCCAGGCCCCAGTGCCTTCAATGCACGAGCCTAAATTAATAATAATAATAATAATAATAATAATAATAATAATAATTGTTTTCCTTAACTATGCTTTGCTGCACCTGCTGTAGTCTCCTCTGTAGATGAAAATGACTCTTGCTGTTCAAAATAGACTCTACTATTTCAATCGCAAACTTAAGGATATTGACCTCTCATACTGCTCCATGTCCAAAAGATATTAAATGAGTAAAAATTAATTTGTCTCTTATCTCTGTAAATGCTTTATGCAAAGAGCTTCAGCTCTGATTGCAGTAGCTGTTTATAAATAGATGCAG
>NW_004529163.1:0-750 GCF_000260255.1 Octodon degus
ATTAATTTGGTTTTTATATGTTCTAAAAATTTAAAAATAATTATAAGTATAGCTAGAGGGACTTATAGCAAACTGTCAGACTCCATAAATAAAGGGGTCTAAAAGCTAGTGGGTTATGAATGCCAGCTTCAAAAAGTTTATACATTTATCTGTTAGCTCAAATACTTGTGCTTTGATTGTACATGCTGTAATTTTTTTCAGAAAATTTGTTTTTTAAAAAAGATACCAAAATCCAGGTAACAGTGCAGGTGAAATCTATAACAAATATGCTGGATTAAGATTCCTTTTATTGGGATCCACCAGATTTTGTCCATAGAGACACATATTAAAGCCTAAACTAACTGTCCACCTGATAGAGCCCAGGTGAGCTGAGCCTTCTCTGGGTTTCCTGCCTCATTACAAGGAAAGCTATCTTCCTGTTCCTTGGGCAGGGCTACCTGCAGGAGGCCTTAAAACCAAAAAGTTGTACCTTACTCAGGGGGCCCCAGATATCTGACACAAGCTGCAGAAGCTGGAAGGATTTACAGAAATAAATTGCCTGAGTTGAGATGTTTCATAGTAAAAAGGATATAAAATAGAATTATAGGTGAAAAATAAAAATAGGGATACTAGCAGCCTACAGGAAAAAGGTCAGTCAGGAAACAGGAGAAGTTATGTCTCCCTGGATCCAGACAGAGGGATATTTCAAGCAGAAACATCCAAAGATGCTGGAGAAAAAAAAAAGTGTTGATGATGGAGTCAGAAGAAGTT
>NW_004529163.1:1720-2519 GCF_000260255.1 Octodon degus
GCCATATTTAGTCTCAACAGATGCCATGACTTTCTGAACTTCCCGAGTTGTTCCCCTGCCTGCTTTGTGGTTTTCAGCTTTATAAACCCCACACTCCCCCGCTTCAGTGTGCACTTAGGCACTTTGTGCCGGGTGTTGCCGCTGGGTACCAGCTAAAATAAAGCGCTTTTTAAACTTTTGAGCCTGCCTCATTTTTGAGTTACAACAGGCACTGGAGGTCCAGGCTGGGGTGGAGGGAAGCAGGGAGAGGCCAGCTGCTGTCGGTGGCCCAGGTAGCCCAAGGCCATGCTGCAAGAGCTACAGGACTGAGGAGCGGGAGATCCTGGTATGGCACGGCCTGTGAGCAAGTGAAGTGTTCGGGGGCCCAGGGCCAGTGGCCTGGACTCCACGTAACCAGGAATCCTTCTTCCTTTAGCCCAGTAAGAAGCCAACAGCAGGGAAGGGCTGGGTGAGCTGCCGGCCACAGGCAGGGAACCAGAGCAAGCGTCCAGCTGGTCAGACTGGTCAGACCTGCAAGGCCCCCAAACCAAGAAGCCTGAGAAAAGCGAGCTCCCCCGACTGCTGGTGCTGCTGGAGGCCCATGCTCTGTGCCTCTCTGGGGCTCTGTCTTGTTCTGGTCCCTGCTACTGCCCCGCCCCCTCCAGGCCAGCGCTCGCTGTCCCTTCCTGAAGGCTGCTCCCACTTGTCCTCCTCGCCTCACTTCCTCCCCTGCCCTCGGGTCTCCGCTCAAAGGCCACCTTGGTGAGCTGACCCGCACCGCTCACCTAGAACACAGCGGCCCCTTGTCCCACAGCCGCTG
>NW_004529164.1:0-516 GCF_000260255.1 Octodon degus
CATTATTTATTTATTTATTTATTTATTTATTTTTGCGGGGGGAACCGGGGATTGAACTCATGCCTTTGTGCTTGCCAGGGAAGGGCTTGTTCCACTGAGCCATCTTCCTGGCCCCCGTCATAATTTTTTTTAAAGCAATTCTTCATGTTTACATCTGGTTTTGAAGGTAACATCATGCAGTACAGCTACCATTGCTGAATTCCCATTACTTTATTTTTTTTCATGTTTTAAATATTTATTTATTTATTTCATGTGTTTAGTACAGTGTCTCCAGGGTCTCACCACACAGATCAGACTCATAGTGATTTTCCTGTTTTCAGCCTCCCAAGCGCTGGGATTAGAGGCATGTGCCACACACGCAGTCTCAATCACAGTCTCAGCTCGCCCCGGGGACAGAGCCAGCACAGCACGCTCACACTCCGGACTGAACCCTGGTCCTTGTGTCTGCTTAAGCAGGTGCTTTAATTGGTTGAGCTATCTGGCTGACCCTCCTATTACTTTCTCTAGTGAAATTTT
>NW_004529164.1:3267-4246 GCF_000260255.1 Octodon degus
GAAATTGGGATAGGTACAGGACATAGGACATAGGGAAACCCTGAAAAAAAAAAAAAAAAAAAAAAAAAGTTCTAGAACTTTCTCATGGCTTAGTTTTATCCTTTCTTGAAGCCTAACTGGAGTTCACTCACTGTCTAGCTGCCATCCCTCTCTGGGACCTGTGTGGAACTGTGTGAGTATGGGAGACCTGCTGAGATCTAGAGCCATGTGGCTAGTCAGCATGCTCATTACCCCAATAGACTGATTCACAAGCTACCTGGGGCAGCTCCATCTGAGAGGAGATGGGGACTATCCTCAACTCTTTTTATGAAAATGACCTTGCCCTCAGGGGATGAGGAGTAGAACATGTCTTAGGTGTGTTTCCTCACAGGAGCTCAATATCTTATTATTTGACCCATGTGGTGCACAGTGACACAGCAGAAGCCTGAGTCAGGAGGATCTACAGTATCATATCAGCCTAGGAAGCCAGCTCTGAGGCTGGCAGGGGTTAAGTGCTTACCATATGAATGAGCTTGCTCTTCTGTTCAAAAGTCTATATATGGGAGAAGCAGAACACCAACAAAATGTCATGGCCACCATGATTAAAAAGGAATAACAGCCTGGATTGGTGGCACATGCCTGGAATCCCAGCACTCAGGAAGCTGAGGCAGGAAGATCCTGGCAAATTCAAGATCAGCCTGGGCTACAAAGTGAGCTCAAGGCCAGCCTGAACTTCATGGCAAGACCCAAATTCAAAAAGACCAAAATAGAAAAACTAGAAAAAACCCAGAAACATATCCATACAGACAGACACACTAGAAGCCTATGCATTGTCCAGTTACCCAAATGGCTAAGAAAAGACAAAACTACATGTGCCGGCATGGTGTCTCGGCTCTGCCATGTCACCTACTGGGGAAGTAGGGACAAGAGGCTGGCAAGTTCAAAACTAGCTGGTCGAATTAGTGAAGCTCGGCCTCTTCATACATTTTAATTAATTAAT
>NW_004529165.1:0-438 GCF_000260255.1 Octodon degus
CACCAGGCCAGGGATCCAACCCCCGGGCCCTGCCTCTGCTTAAGCCGTTGCTTTAATCCGCTGACCTATCTTTCCAGCCCCAAACTTCCATATATTTTAAGAACCAGCTACAAAGTAACAATTTATAGATGTGATTTCCAAAAAAAATTGAAAGCACATTATTCTAAAATGTACACTCAACATAATAAAGCAAAAATATAAAAATAGAAAGAAATCTTTGTAAAGCTTATATTATAAAATATTAATATTATTAATACACAGATAGTCTCTATAAATAAATTACACCATAGTAAGCAACCTATTAAATGCTTTAAGATATATTAAAAAGAATAAAGTCAGAACAACAAGTCTACCAGGAACAGAATTCACAATTATACAAGTTTTCTAAGCATATTACAAAATACTCGAAGTCATTAGTAAGTGAAAATACAAATCAAA
>NW_004529165.1:1208-2704 GCF_000260255.1 Octodon degus
AATGAAAAAGTCTTCTTTCTACATGAAAGTAACGTTGCTTTGGCATTTTTAAACATAGTTTATTTTATTTCAGAAGGAAATCTTGAAATTTCCCATATTATGGACTAGGACTGAGCAGTAGAGTGCTGTGGAATCTCAGAGGTATTGGTGACAACAGAGAACATTTAAACATAGGAGATTTAGTTTGGATTCCTGTCAAAGTGAGATCTGACCATGGATTCTGTAAAATTCCTACCATTGAGTATATTGTACTTAGCTTTTATCAGATTGGGGGGGGGTGTTAAGGTCATGATTCCTCAATTTTCAGGTGCCACAGTCCTGATTAGGCAAAGTTAGTCACTAACTTCTGGTGAACAATACAGAAGGAACTGTAAATTTCTTGAAGTTTAAAATATCAACTGTACAGGAATACACATTGATCTGAAAAGCTATCATTCAGCGCAGAAAATATGACCACAATTTATGATGTGAATAACAAAATATTCTCCCATTGTTTTACCAGTTTACCAGGCTTTTCAATATTTAGATTAACGTATGTCATTTTGGAGAGCATATTTAAAAAAAAATACATTGATTTACTGAAATATGTCCACATGGCACACAAAAAGACATCCACAGATGAAGGAGTTAAAGAGTTAATTAAAGAGCTGGAGCTACAGGGAAGGTTTCCCTAATGAAAAAGAACTGAGAGGAGAAGTGATAAGTCTATTTAAACTTCAGAAGATGTTTGTTGGTAGGTTTTCAATGGAGAACAGAACTGTGAAGACACATTTCAGGTCAAATTTATTGTAGCACTCACCCATGCTTAAAGTATTGAACTTATGGTGGTGTGTAGGATTCGTGTTTAGAAAGTGCCAAGTCAGTGATACCTACAAGAAAACTTTTAGAATAATGGAAAAATTGGGGCTTCTGGGTGAAATTACACCCTGGCCCTACTTCATACAGGGTAAAACAGGAAGTCCTAAGGTAGGAACCTTTTCTGATGAACACATGTTCATTTACCTTTGTGTCTCTAGCTACATGACTTTGTAATCCTCACTTCCCCTTATGTGCAAAGTATTTGTTTCGTGATTCTTCAGAAAACATGACTGCACCTCAGGGGTAAAAATGACCTTTGTGATTTACTTTCCTGTTTTATGTCAGTTATCTTGTGTCTTGGTTTTAATGCCTTTTTATCAGTCATATCATTGGTCAGGCATCTTCATAGATTATTTTAAAGACTTCTAAGGTTTAGAAAAAAATAGAATTGATGTGCTTCATTCCAAGTCCTTATATAAACTGCATTATATACAACTAGGTGTAGCAAACTTTTCATGAGACTATTGTTTTAGTCTTCCAATCACAAAGTTGTATTTTGTTTGATTTTATAATCTCTGTTTTAGGAAAGAGTTCAGAGGACTATAAATGACATTATACAATACACCTCTATCCACTTCAGGAGCACTTTTGTAGCCTCTGTGGCCATTTTGCGCTACCCCAAAAGGCCCTTGGTATCC
>NW_004529166.1:0-1177 GCF_000260255.1 Octodon degus
TGGGTCACAGATGAAATTAAACAAGAAATTCAACAATATCTACAATTCAATGAAAATTCAAGCACAACTTATCGGAATTTATGGGATACCATTAAAGCAGTTCTCAGAGGGAAATTCATAGCTGTGAACTCACACATTATGAAAACAGAACGGAAACAAATAACTACCCCAATGCTGCACAGTTCAACAACTAGAAAAGGAAGAGCAAACCAAACCCAGAGCCCAAAGACGGTACAAAATCATAAAGATTAGAGAAGAAATTAATTCAATTGAGACAATGAGAAAAATTCAAAGAATTAAAAAAGCAAAATGCTTGTTCTTTGAAAGATTAAACAAAATTGATAAGCTCGAGCTAACCTCATCGAACAGAGGATAGAAAAATTTCAAATACAAGCAATGAGGATTGAAAAGGGTGTAATAACCACAGACTCAGTGGAAATTCAGAAGATTATCAATAGCTACTTTAAGAATCTTTACTGTCACAGAGTAAAGGACACTGAAGAAATGGACAGATTCCTAGAAAGGTACAATTTATCACAACTGAATCGACGAGATATAACCACTCTCAATACCCTAATAACATCCAATGAAAAACGAGATGTGATGAAAAACCTACCGGCAAAGGAAAGTCCAGGTACGGATGGATTCACAGCTGCATTCTACAAGGCATTCACAGAAGATGTAGTCCCTTCACTCCGCAAACTCTTCCATGAAACTGAAAAGGAAGCATTCCTCCCAAAATTAATCCTGGAGGCAAGTATTATGCTCATACCAAAACCAGGGAAAGATGCAACTAAGAAAGAGAACTACAGACCTATCTCCCTCAGGAACATAGACGCCAAAATCCTCAATAAAATACTAGCAAATGGAATACAGCAAAACATCAAGAAGATCACACACCATGACCAGGTAGGATTCATCCCAGGGATGCAAGGATGGTTCAAGAGTTGAAAATCAATCAATGTAATACACTATATGAATAGAGCAAATACTAAAAGCCACATTATCATCTTCATTGATGCAGAAAAGCCTTTTGACAAACTCCAACCCTCATTCATGTTCAAAGTCCTACAGAAAGTTGGAATAGATGGCCTCTACTTCAATCTGGTAAAATCCATTTATGAAAACCCAACAGCTATCATAATCCTAAATGGGGAAAAACTGAAATCTTTTACTC
>NW_004529166.1:2170-2783 GCF_000260255.1 Octodon degus
TAAAGTCAAAATGGATTAAAGATCTAAACATTAAAGCAGAGACACTAAATATCCTGGAAGAGAAAGCAGGAAGAACTCTTGGAGACATAGGTATAGGAACAGAGTTCATGGATAGAAATCAAATTGCACGGGTAACAGTTGAAAAATTAACTACTGGGAACTGCTTTTACTGAGAAGTTTTTTTCACGTCAAAAGAAATTATAAACAAAACGAAAAGGCAATCCACAAATTTGGAAAAAATCATGACAAATAAGTACTCAGACAAAGGTCTGCTCTCTAGAATCTTTAAAAAACAAAAAACACTAGGGCCCCAAAATTTAAAGACCCAATCCAGAAATTGGCATCCAAGATGAACACACATTTCTCAGAGGAAGAAATTAAAGAAATGAATAATTATATGAAAAAAATGCTCCACATCACTAGGCAATCGTGAAATGCAAATTAAAACCACATTGAGATATCATCTCACCTAAGAAACAATGGCTATGATAAAGAAATCACCTAACAACAAATTTTGGAGAGTCTGTGGGGAAAAAGGAAACCTTCTCCACTGCTGGTGGGAGTGGAGACTGGTGCAACCCTTATGGAAATCAGTATGGAGACTCCTTAGAAA
>NW_004529167.1:0-1166 GCF_000260255.1 Octodon degus
TATGGAACAGGTATTTTTCATCAAGTATTCATATGTTGAACTTTAAGTCCCTATAGAATATGATAAAAAACATTTAAAAATTAGAATATATTTTAAAAATAGGCATAACAACCTTCCAAATATTTTTTAATAAGAGTTCTCTGCTGATTGAAAAACAACAAAGTCTGACTAGTCTATTTATAATGATAATTTTTGAAAATTGTACTGGAGGGCCAGGAAGATGGCTCAGTGGCATAAGTACCTGCCTTGCAAGTGCAAAGTCCTGAGTTCGATCCGCAGCACCACACACCCAAAAAAATAAAAAAAGAAAAAAATTGTACTAGAGTTACTACAGTTCAGTTTTGTCAAAGAATATACTTAAGTGTATTCTGAATTTGTAAAACATTTGTATGTTCTGTGTACTTGTTAATATGCTTGTCTGTCATTCTGTGAACAGCTGTTCTTTTTATTTGAGCTCAACAATTTTCCTTTCTATCAATGGTTCGTAATGCAATTTTGGTTGTAGACTTAAAAGCATGCTTTCACCTAAGTTACCACCTGGTTTAAATGCTATCAAATTTGGCTTTCTCTCAGCTCATCAAAAATTAAGATATTTAGCCACAATTCCTTAGGGTAAAGAGAAATCATTGGACCCAATTCCAGTTGGTGAATAGAGGAGTGGCCAACCTATTTTCATTAATAAGGAGCCCCCAATGATCTCCAGAGTCTCTTGAGAGACATCCAATCATTGGTTATGGTCAAAAGATAAAGTGTTTCAGAAAAATACAGTAAGGTTTTATTTTTATTTATTTAATTTTTGTCTTTTTGAGACAGGGTCTTACTATGCAGTTCAGGCTGGCCTTGAGCTCACTTTGTAGCCCAGGCTGGTCTTTTTGGGTTTTTTTCTTGGAACCTGGGATTGAACTCAGGCCCTTGCGCTTGCCAGGGAAGCACTTATTCCACTGAGCCATCTCCCTGGCCCCCCAGGCTGGTCTTGAACTTGCAGCCTTAGCTCCTGCCTTAGCCTCCCAAGTGCTGGTATTACAGTCGTGTGCCACCACGCCCGGCAGGTTTTCTCATAAAGGGTACTCTTAATATGAAACTAAGTTAAGAAACAAAGGTTTTCATGTGTGTTTAGTAATTCATTATTGTTAATTTCATGTGGTATTAAATGTATTCATGATTCT
>NW_004529167.1:1721-2803 GCF_000260255.1 Octodon degus
TACACACACACACACACACAATAAATAAATGTAAAATAAATAAATAGATTAATTAATTAAAAAAATTTGAAACTCTATAGGCATTTAAATATTAGGATATCCATAGTTGTTGAAAAAAGAACAGTCCCATGTTATGCGCAAAAGTGTTGGATATTCAGGTAAGGTAGTACTTTTAAGTTTACTGCTTCCATTATAGTGTACTGTCATTAAGCTTCTCCTATGGATATTTAATAACTGAGTTTTGAAGATCAAGAATTAGAGATATAGGGGCTGGTGAGATGGCTCAGTGGTCTGGAGCATCTACTTAGAACAAGCTAAGCTACGCGGAGCACAATCCCCCAGCACCACATGCTGGCCAGCCTCCGCCCCCTCGTGGGCTGAGCTGGCCACATACACACACACATACACACAATAAATAAATATTAAAAATAAATAAATAAATAAAGAATTAGAGATATAAATGGCCTAAGAGGATGCCAATATTTTGACTCTACCCCTCCAAGATCAGTAAGGACCCAGGATACAAGAGAACCTCTGCTGCTACACCGTAAAACTTAGTTGAGTCCCTGCTTTTCTGGTCAGGGAGATTATGGGATCACAGAGGAAGGTGATTCTACAATGTATAATGTGTCTAAGGAGATTCAATAGGAGAGAAAAAAAAAATCTCTCAAGTTTCCACAAAAAACAACTTGGTCAAGCAAAGGCCTTGACTTATCCAGATGTTGTATTTGGTTCAAAGGGGTCATAGTTACTTTTTACTCACACTCAAATGAAGGAAGGAAAGGTTTATTTAGCTCACAGTTTGTGGAGATTTCAGCTCATACTCCGCTGGCTCCAGTGCAAATGCATGGCGGCAAAAAACAATAAAGAGCACAGGAGGAACAGCAGCTGCAGCCTCTCTCTTCCTTCTATGCAAAGATCAGAGTTCCTTCAAAGTGGGGCAGCTTGAAAGATTAAACTCCTCCAAAGAATGAGACTTCTCCAAGGAAGGAGGGCAGGGCAGCCAGCAAGCCCTTCTCAACTCCTTTATATACACTTTTTGAGCTGAGTCACTCTGGGGAAGCCCATGGCCCTAGGAAGGA
>NW_004529168.1:0-556 GCF_000260255.1 Octodon degus
AAAAAAAAAAAATATACCATTCACAATAGCACCAAGAAAAACATAGGAATTACCCTAATTATGGAAATGAAAGATACCTGCAATAACAACTACAGTAAGCTGAAAATGAAATTGAAAACCTCAGAAAATGGAAAGCTATCTGGGCATGTGGTGCACGCCTGCAATCTCGGGACTCGGGAGGCTGAGGCAGGAGGATCACAGGGAGTTTGAGAACAGCCTGGGCTACAAAGTGAGCTCAAGACCAGCCTGAAGTGCATAGTGGTACCCTGTCTCAAAAAGATAAAAGAAAGAAAGAAGGAAAGAAGATGAGAAGATGTCCCCTGTTCTTGGATAGGTAAAACCAATAGAATAAAAAGAATCATATTTCCAAAGCTGATGTACAGATTTAATCCGAACCCAATCAAAATTCAAATAGCATTCTGGAAGGAACAGTCCCAAAATTCATATGAAACCAGAAGTGACCCAGAATAGCAAAAACAATCCTGCTCCACAGGAGAAAGCAGGCGGCATCTCAATCCCAGAACTGAAATTATATTATAAAACTACAGTGATAAAA
>NW_004529168.1:1953-2731 GCF_000260255.1 Octodon degus
CCCTGTGCTTGCCAGGCGAGCGCTTATTCCGCTGAGCCATCTCCCTGGCCCCTTACTTGCGTCATCTGCAGGCAAATGGGTACACCCTGACCCTGCTCTATTAAGTGGGATGTACAGTGTCAGTCACACAGCTTGACTCGTGCAGGGTTCTCTTACATGAGAAGCCCTAAGTGTAAACAATTTAAAGGACAAAATAAAAGATGGTAGGAAAGAGGGAGCTAGATCTTTTGAACAGGGAAACAGGATCTAGACATGGAAGGGGTCAGGCAGGGCCGGGAGGGCAGCAGAGCAGAGAATTAGGACGTGTTACAGACAGCCCCAGAGTCCCTCCCAGCGCTGCCATCGCGGCGCGCTGATGGAGAACGCGGCCTGTGGACTGTGCGGTCCCTGGTGGCTGCAGCTAACCTCGCCCTGGGAACAAATCCGCCCTCCAAGTGACAGCAGCGGGATGCTCTGGGTATTGGGAAGGGTACGGAAAGCCCAAGCAGGGCTTTCGTGGTGGTGCCTGGACTCCTGAGCAGCCAGGAGGCTGAGACAGGATCGCACTGGTGTGAGGCCAACCTGAATTTGAGGAGTTCAAGGCCAGCTTGAGCGACACAGTGAGACCCTGCCTCAAAACAAAACAAAAACAGAACAACGAAAAGTCCGAGCAGGGGCTGGTGAGATAGCTCAGTGGTCTAAAGGCACCTACTTGGAACAAGCTTAGCAAAGCACAGGGACTGCGGTTCAATCCCCAGCACCACATGCCAGCCAGCCCCGCCCCCTGGTGGGCTGAGCT
>NW_004529169.1:0-1100 GCF_000260255.1 Octodon degus
TCTGTCTGTCTATCTATCTATCTATCTATCTATCTGGCACAGAGTCTTGCTACATAGCTCGGACTCATAGTGATCCTCCAGTCTCAGCCTCTTCAGTGCTGGGATTATAGGCATGCGCCACCACGCTTGGTTTTTGGGCTGGCATAGTGTACCTGGGGTTTCAGGGCTGGCATGGCATGCAGGACCAGGGGTAGAATCCGGGTCCTTGGGCTTGCCAGGCAGGCAATTAGACTGCTGAGCTATCTTCCCAGCCCAAAAACAGGTATTTTAGAGGAGAAACAAATGTAGCACAAAAAAGTATTTTTAGGCTAAAATGTAAGAATGGGCTAAGAAAAGCAGGATTGGAGAAGACATGTTCTAGCACTCAGTGGGTATAATATGAAAAGAAGTGATAAGCAAAGAAGAAAACAAGAGTGCCATTGTCCAAATAACAACAGAACATATATGTGATACACGGCGCAGGAATTGTAATTCCTCAACAATGTGACTCATACAGGTGTTGGACTGTAGTTATCATTCTGAAATTGGGGCTCGGATTATACATATGTGAGGCTGTGGGTTCAATGCTGGTTCCAAAGCAATTAAAAAAAATAAGACAACCCAAATAAAATTAGAGTGCATTCTTCACCTAGTAAATAGTAAAACTGCAGAAGCAAAGCCAGGCATGGTGGCACATGCCTGTAAATCTCAGCATTCAGGAGGCTGAAGCAGGAGGACAGCTGGGAATTCAAGGCCAGTCTGGGTTACACAGTGAATTTAAGGCCAGACTGAACTCCATAGCAAGACCTTGTCTCAAACAAAATAAAACAAAACGAAATGGTCCAAAAGCATAAAAAAGCTATCCCAGTCTTTTTCTTGGTATAAGGAATCAAACTCATAATCTTGCACTTACCAGGCAGGTGCTTATGCCACTGAGCCATTTCCATGGCCCCATCCCAGTCTTTAAAACAGTAACATAGCAGCGTCAGTTCTGTTTCTTTGGGGGGGGGGGGCGGGGATCTACTGACAGTAAGACAGTTGATCTCAACTATTTTTTGCAATATCTAGAAAACAAGTATTTAAAAAAATCTACCTATCTGACCGTCTGTCTGTCTGTCTAT
>NW_004529169.1:2180-2839 GCF_000260255.1 Octodon degus
ACTGGGGATTGAACTCAGGTCCTTGCGCTTGCCAGGGAGGCGCTTATTCTACTGAGCCATCTCCCTGGCCTGAAGTGTTTTAATTTGGTGTGATCAGACTTGTAGATTCTTGGCATTATTTCTTGTGCCCTTGGGGTTCTGTTCAGAAAGTCTTTGCCTATTCTTCAAAAGTTTTACCTATTTTATCTTTCCATAGATCGCTCTGTTCTAACTTTTAGATCTTTCATTCATTTTGATTTTACTTTCTTTTTTGTGGTCTTTTTTTTTGGTGGTACCAGAGATCAAACTCAGGTCCCTGTGCTTGTCAGGCAGGCGATTATGCCACTGAGCTATCTCCCCAGCCCTGTTTTTTTTTTTTTTTTTTTTTTTTTTTTTTTTTCTGGAACCGGGAATTGAACTCAGGCCCTTGCACTTGCCAGGCAAGAACTTATTCTACTGAGCCATCTCCCTGGCCCCCCTGGTCTTTTTTTTTGAGACAGGGTCTATGTCTTGAACTTACTTTGTAGCTCAGGCTGGTGTTGAACTCATGACAGTCCTTCCTGCCTCAGCCTCCTGAGTGCTTAGACAACAGACCTGCGCTACCACGCCCAGTTTTGATTTCAGTTTAGAATATGGTGATGTGTATATGGGTCTAGACTTAATTTTTTTTTTTTTTTTTT
>NW_004529170.1:0-585 GCF_000260255.1 Octodon degus
TCAAGAGATACAAATTAAAACAATGCCGGTATTTCATCTTACTCTAGAAAGAATGGCTATCATCAAGAACTCAATCAATAATAAATGCTGAAGGGGCTTTAGGCAAAAAGGAACCATTCTGCACTGTTGGTAGGAGTGTGCACTGGTACAATCACTATGGATATCAATATATAGATTTCTCAAAAGCTAGGATTCGAGACCCAGTCCTAGCCGAGGTCCAGTGAGTGTGTGGGAGAACTTCCTGCTACCCTGTGAAAACGAGACTATTCCCAGCCCAGGCGCAGTGTGGGCTGGACCCTCTCCCACCCACTTGGGCCACCCCCTCGACTCCGCAGTTTGTCCCCCACCCCGCACGCGGAGTAGGAATTTCTGCCGAGTTCCGGGGAACCCACAGACCCAGTCCTGCCCAGGTCTGGTGAGTATGTGGAGAGCTTCCTGCTACCCTGCGCCAGCTGGACCATTCCCAGCCCAGGCGGAGCATGGGCCAGATCCTCTCCCATGCCCTCCGGCCGCCCCTAACCACTCCACAGTACCTCCCCCACCTTGCCTGCTGAATAGGAATTTTGCAGTGTTCCGGGAACCCTC
>NW_004529170.1:2135-2646 GCF_000260255.1 Octodon degus
AAACAAAATCCAACAATATGCTGTATACAAGAAACACATTTAACTCATAAAGACATTCATAGGCTGAAAGTCAAAAGATGGAACACAGTACTACAATGCCCAGCAGCTCAGAAAAAAGCAGGATTACCAATCCTATTCTCAGACAGTCTCAACTTCAAACCAACAATGATCAAGCGAAATAAAGAAGGTCACTATATACTGGTTAGGGGAAAAATACAAGAGGAAGAGGTAAAACTCATAAATATGTATGCACCACACATGGGAGCACCAAACTATATAAAGCAAATCTTAATGGAAATGAAAAATATAATATCCAGTACCACAATTTTAACAGGAGACCTTAACACACACTTATCTCCATAAGATAGGTCAACCAGACAAAAACTTAGCAAAGAAATAACAGAACTGAACCAGAATTTGAAACAAATGGACTTGATGGACATATACAGAGTGTTCCACCCAAACACAGCTGAATACACATTTTTATCAGCTGCACATGGGTCATTTTCTA
>NW_004529171.1:0-934 GCF_000260255.1 Octodon degus
TGATGATTTGCTGCATTCTATTCACTAGGATTTTATTGAGGATTTTTGCATCTATGTTCATGAGGGAGATTGGCCTGTAGTTTTTTTTCTTAGTTTCATCCTTCCCTGGTTTTAGTATCAGTATAATACTTGCCTCCAGGAATGATTTTGGGAGAACTCTTTCCTTTTCAATTTTATTGAAGAGTTTGAGGAGTGTACGGATTATGTCTTCTGTGAATTTCTTGTAGAATTTAGCTGTGAATCCATCAGGACCTGGACTTTTCATTTTTGGCAGGCTCTTTATTACATTTCATAATTCATTGACTGTTATTGGATTATTGAGAGTTGTTATATCTTCTTGATGCAGTTTTGGTAATTTGTACCTTTCTAGGAGTCTGTCCATTTTGTCTGTGACTTTTATTCTGTGAGCATAAAGATGCTCAAACTAGCTATTGATAATCTTCTGAATTTCCACTGGGTCTATAGTAATTATACCCTTTTCATTCCTTATTGCTTTAGATGAATTTTTTCTTTCCTTTTTTTAATGAGGTTAGCTAGGGGCTTAACAATTTAATTTAATCTTTCAAAGAACCAGCTTTTTGATTTGTTAATTCTTTGAACTGTTTTCTTCATTTCAATTGAATTAATTGCTGCTCTAATCTTTATGATTTTTCCTGTCTTTGGGCTCTGGGTTTGGTTCGTTCTTCCTTTTCTAGTTGTCGGAGGTGCAGCATTAGGGTGTTTATTTGTTCCCGTCCTGTTTTCCTAATGCGTGAGTTCACAGCTATGAATTTCCCTCTGAGAACTGCTTTCATCACATCCCATAAATTCTGATAAATTGTGGATGAATTTTCATTGAATTGTAGGTATTGTTGAATTTCTTGTTTAATTTCATCTGTAACCCATCGATTGCTGACTAGGGTGTTTTAAAATTTCCATGTATTTAGGTTTTTTT
>NW_004529171.1:2170-2905 GCF_000260255.1 Octodon degus
CTTTCTCATTGATGCCTATTAGTCTCACATTGTTCATGTTTGTATCTTCTTGGAGGTGATGAATTATTTTTTCCTGCATCCTAGTTGTTTTTAAGAGATCTTTTCTTACCTGTTCACTAGCTGCACCAGCATCTTCAAGATCTAAAACTCTATCTTCACTTTCACTCAAATGGTTTTTCAAGCTTGTGGTTGAGATTTTAAGTTCCTCTACATCTCTTTGACTCTGCTTCATGTGATCTATTTCTTTCCTGTATTGCTCATTCAAGGAATCCATCACTTCTTTTTAAAATCTCCTCTTTCTTTTCTTTTCTTTTTTAATCGTTGTCTTCTTTAGAAGCAGTTATTAATCCTTTTACTGCACAGTTTTTTTTATAGCTTGGGTTTCCTCCATATGTTTCTGTATTTGATTCTTTAATTCAGGTGCTATGAATTCAGAGATTTATTTTTTCATTTCAGACATTAATTCTGCTTTGAGTTCCTTTAAACCTTCCTGCAGTTGCTTATTTACTTCCAACACTATTAATTCATATATTTCAGCTAAGCTAGTGACCACTGCACTTGTTCTGGGTGGGCACTGTGTTTCCTCCATATGTTTCTACATTTGATTCTTTAGTTCAGATGCTATGAATTCAGAGTTTTCTTTTTTGTTGTTCTAGAAATTAATTCTGCTCTGAGTTCCTCTATATCTTTCTACTGTTGTTTATTTACTTCTGACCGTATTGAGTCATATATGTC
>NW_004529172.1:0-2814 GCF_000260255.1 Octodon degus
CAAATGGTTTTGCCAGCTTGATTGAGGTTTTAATTTCCTGTATAGCACTTTGAATCTGTTTCATGCATTCTATTTCTTTTCTATGTTGCTCCTTCAAGGATTATATCATTTTTATATTCTCCCTTATTTTTTATCAGTGTCTTCTTTAGAAGCACATAGTACTTCTTTCATTATAGTTATCATTTCTTTTACTTCAGAAATTATTTCTGATATGATTTCCTCTATACCTTTCAGTGGTTGTTTCTTTATTTCAAACACTATTATATCAAAGATTTCTGGTGTGTGATTTCCAATTTCTTCCATGCTATTATGTCCTGCATTTGTTCTGTGTGGGCTCAGGGCCTGAAAATGCATTTTGCTCCTTCTCTTTGTCATTTTGTATAGCACTGTCCTCTGACCTTTGGTGTAGAGCTTTGGTAGAGTTATTACCTTAGCACCAGGTTCAGATCTACCAAATTCAAACTCATCCACGTAGGTGTGGCTTGGGTCTGGCTGCTGTGCTCCACTTCTTTCAGCTGCAGCCCTTGGAGGGGAACTCTCTGTGCCACTCTGGCAAAATGTTCTGCTGTTGGATGAGCTGGGTGGTTCTTGCTTCTAGCCTCTCTTCAGGAAATTCTGCTGCAGGGTTCCACACCAGGCCTGACTGATGGAAGAAGTTCTACTCCCATACTGGTACTGGGCGCTGGCTCAGTGGAGGATCAGCTGGGCCCCATCTGGTCCCACTCACACACCAGGCCTGGGTTGAATCTTATTAATTATTGTAACTGTCCTACTAACTTATTTTGAAACTGCCTCATTGCTATTTTATCTTTTCCCACCCTTAAAATGAATAAAAAAAGAACAAATAGCATAAATGGAAAAAAATATCCCCAGAAAGAGTTGGGGATCTCTAAGAAATCAGCACAAAAATAAAGACATAGGCATTATGCCTGGAGGCCCATCTGGTGAAACATAGGCTTCAAGATAAAGATGCGATGGTGAGGCCTACATGCCTTCCTAGAGTATAAACAATGACATGTGATTATATTATAATTAACAGTGCAAATTCTAGTTAGTGCAGACTGTCACCAGTCTCCCAGGTGCAAGATGCTCTCAGAACATGTGGGTGCATTATTCCCTCAAATCTTTGTTCTTTCCAGGTACCCTTTTTACATGACTAATTTATTAGACCAATATTAGCTAAGTAGCTACATTTTAATTCTGCAGGTTGATTGTAGTGTGACCACAGGTTACTTACGTTGTGACTTCCTGAATAAATTATTACTGAAATAAGGATCTTGCTTTCATCCCATGTGGGGCTCCTCCTGGATATCCAGGAGCTATCCTTTTCTTCTTATAGGAAAGCTCTCCTAACTTCTTCCTTTGTTGTATGCCTTTCATTCCTCAGTTGTGGCCATGAACTCAGTCCTTATTACATCTAGCATGTTGCGAGTTATAGTTCTCCTATATTATTTTTGATGCTCTATTGATCATAGGAAGGAGGTCAGAATTTTCTTTTGTTTCATGCTTCCTGTAAATATTTTGACTGTGTTCTGGATTGTAATTTGCTTAGGTAATCAAAATTTTCTATCTGGCAAGGTCAGTCAAATTCCCTCAGGACATTTCTAGTTATATAGGTCTTGCTTTATCTTGCTTTTAACCATTCAGCAAAATGTATAAAAACAAGGTATGAAAAGTAAAGCCATATTAATATGCTGAACTGTAAAAGGCCCAAGTCAACAACTTCTGACATTGCCAGTCCTATGGATAACCCACTACTATTATGGACTACTAAACTATGTTGGATTATTTTGTTGAAGTCATACACCTACAATATTTAGATGGCAATGGAATACCCTTCTCTGACAAAACCAAACAAAAAAAAGGGATACAAATGAAGGACCATTTTATATCTGTATACACAAAATAGTTAGGATAGATATACAGCTACTTTCTCTTAATTCAGTGAATAGTAAAATTTCTTCTAATAGTGTTTGTGGACAGGATATCATGTCTGCCTCTTGAACTATGAATAACCACTATGAAGATTCATGTGCAATGTATTAATTATTGAAACTGTCCTATTAATTGGTTTTGAAACTGTCTCACTGCTACTTGTTTCTCAATAAAATTTTAAAAAAACCAAAAGTTATCTGGTGGCTTATATCTTTTGTTGGTTGCTTTCATTGTGTTAAATGTCTTACTAATTATTATTATATGCTCTTTACTTTTAAAATCTTTTTATTTTTAAAGACAATACAAATTAGAATTAAAACAGAAAACATTACAAATAATAGAGAATTTCACTTAGCAAAGTAGTTTAAATTTCACAGTATTGTTGTAATACATAGTGTTGTCTTCTAAACAGTTAATTAAAAATAATGAAGTAAAAAGATCAAGAAAAAATTATTATGGTTTATTCAAAGAAAGAGTTAATGTTCAATTATTTGTCCAGTCTTGCAAACCTGTATCAGTTAATCTGAGCAACAGGTTTGATGATAAAATATATAATATAACAACCCTTGTTAATTTGCTATTCTTGTTTGAAAACACATACCATGTGTATTTTTTAAATAATTTTATTGAAAAACAAAGAATAATGAGACAGTTTCAAAACTGATTAGTAGGACAGTTTCAATAATAATACATTGCTTATTGTTGTCTTAGTGGCTATTCATTGTACAAGATGCAGACATGATATCCTGTCCACAAACACTATTAGAACAAATCTTTTTATTCACTGAATTAAGAGAATGTAGCTGTATATCTATCCTATTTTTTTTTAGTGTTAATGCTCTTTCTTTTTTTTCTTTTCAAAGTTTTATTGATAAACAT
>NW_004529173.1:1898-2809 GCF_000260255.1 Octodon degus
TGGAGCTGGAATATCTCATGTTGTCTTTTTCTGCCTTTGAATCCTCCTGGGATTTATACAGTTAGCTCCTCAGGTTCTGTGGCCCTTGGGCTTGGAATAAACCATAGTACCAGGTTTCCTGGGCCTCCGGCCTGGGGATAGCAGTGTCTGAGCTTTCATAAATGCATGTGCCAGTCTCTTAGTCCCCTTATTACGGCTGGGACACAAGCCTGACATCCATAACTTGAAGAAAGAGAAATGTATTTTGAGTCACATTTTCTGTCTGTGGTTGGTGGGCTCCAAAACGGCAGTGGCATGGTGGGGGGATGTGATAGAAGAAAGCTGTCGAAGCCATGGCCGCCAGGAAGCAGAGAGTAAGTGCAGGGGCGGGGCAAGGAGATGCTGCCCTCTCAGACCCACCTCCCAAGCCTTCCTCTTCCCACCAGTTTCCACCTCCCAGGGGCACAATAGGCTGTGAATTCATCAGTGGCCTAATCCACTGAAAAATATGGCATCTCTGTTATTTACTCATCTTCTGGAAGCCCCACCTCTGAACACATGAAAGATCTGGGGGACATCCTAGATTTAAATCACAAACCCAGTTCCTCATAGTAAATCAGGGCCTCCTGCACGCATGCCCGCACACACATACTCTAGAGATCCTCTTTACTTGCCACCCCTCCTCCCACTAACACAGCAGGTATTTGAGGCTTCATTTTCTTCTCTTTCCCTGTTTTCCCCTCTCTACTATCCTGAGAATTCCCTAGAAACTCTAGCTTAAATATAATGAGCTTGGCTCTTCTCTGCAGACCCCCAACAGATAAACTATGAATTAGTTGAATAGTAATCACATGTCATGCTGAAACAATTTTCATATGTAGGCCACTAGGTCGAAGGAGCATCATAATATTTTCAAGTTGAATCTAAAGGCT
>NW_004529174.1:0-515 GCF_000260255.1 Octodon degus
AAGAAACACATTTAACTCATAAAGACATTCATAGGCTGAAAGTCAAAGGATGGAACACAATATTACATGCCCCAGCACCTCAGAAAAAAGCAGGGATAGCAATTCTATTCTCAGACAGTCTCAACTTCAAACCAACATGATCAAGCAAAATAAAGAAGGTCACTATATACTGGTTAGGGGAAAAAGTCGAGAGTAAGAGGAAACACTCATAAATATGTATGGAGCAAGCACGGGAACACCCAACTATATAAAGCAAATCTTAATGGGCATGAAAAATCTAATATCCAATACCACAATTTTAACAGGAGACCTTAACACAACTTTATCTCCAAAAGATAGGTCAATCAGACAAAAACTTAGCAAAGAAATAACACAACTGAAGCAGAGTTTGAAACAAATGGACTTGGTGGACATATGCAGAGTGTTTCACCAAAACACAGCTGAATACACATTTTTCTCAGCTGCACATGGGTCATTTTCTAAAATAGACCACATACTGGTCCATAGGTCATGCT
>NW_004529174.1:1775-2588 GCF_000260255.1 Octodon degus
AATAAGAATAGGCAAAGAAGAAGTTAAATTATCTTTATTTGCAGATGACATGATACTTTACTTGGAAGACATAAAAAACTCCACCAAGAAGCTACTAGAATTAATACAGAAATTTAGTGGCATAAAAGGTTATAAAGTCAATACCCAAAAGTCAACACCATTGCTCTACAGAGACAACAAACACACTGAGAGGGAAATTAGAGAAACAATAACTTTTACAATAGCACCGAGGAAAATGAAATACCTTGGAATTCATCTAACTAAAGAAGACAAAGACCTTTGACACAAAATTACAGTGCTCTTAAAAAAAGAGATCGTAGACAATTTCTGAAAATGGAAATATATTCCATGCTGCTGGATAGGAAGAACCAACATTGTGAAGATGGCCATACTCCCAAAGTTGCGCTACAGATTTAATGCAATCCCTATCAGACTACCACCACCATACCTCAGAAACATAGAGAAATCATTCCTAAAATTTATCTGGAACCAGAAAAAACCTAGATTAGCAAAGGCAATTCTGGGCAATGAAGACAAGGCAGGATGCATTACAATTCCTAACTTGAAATTATACAACAAGCCTACTGTCATAAAATCAGCATAATATTGGCAACAAAATAGACCTGACGATCAATGGAACAGATTAGAAGACGTTGACGCCTCTATGAACACACTCAGCCACCTTATCTTTGACAAAGGGGCCAAACAAATTCACTGGAAGAAAGATAGCCTCTTTAACAAATGGTGCTGGAAAAACTGACTCTCTACATGCCGAAAACTCAAATTTGACCCAGGTCTATCACCATGCACTAA
>NW_004529175.1:0-1294 GCF_000260255.1 Octodon degus
GCTCTGAGCTATTTTGTCCAACTGAAAAAATTTCCTAGGAGCCATATTATGAATCCAGTCAGACATCAGAACAAAGATGTATAAGCCATGATTTGTCTGACTGGTCTTGTTCCTGGGCTGTGTCTCGGGGACAATGGTCCTTATGTAGCCCTTGCCCTCGGGTTATGTGTCAAACTGATCCCTTTTTTAATTGAGGGGAAAAGAGAAATAGTGCTGTATGTCACATCAGCGAATCCCAGAACTTACAGAGTCTCCCTTTCCTTCCAATTGTTTTCTACATTTATCTCTTTCTTGTAGTTTCTGCTCAAATGCAGCTGATGACAGCCAACCCAGGCTACCCGCACTCTGTCTCAGAGCCCCATCCCACACAGCCACAATCCTGGAGGTACATTTGCCACACGTCATAAGCCCCCGAGCCTAATGTAGGGCAGGCCACAGGCATACTGACCACAGTGTCTGTACTTCTGCCTTGGTGGACCGGCTACAAACCTTTGACAAACACTGCAAGGCCACAGAGCACACTTCCATCATACGAGCCTCAGAAGGTGCTAAGCATGAGCTCCTAGGAAGTGGTGTGCGCTGCTGCAAGGCTGATTTAAGCCTTCCCACTGCTACTTTTTATTCTCTTCTTTGCTGAAAAAAAAAAAAAAAATCCAGGTCCTGAAGGATACAATCACATGGGGAATCCCCAAACAATCCAAAGCAGAAGAAGCACCCAGTTAAACTAGAGAATCATGAGAAGGAATACACTGTTGGCTTCAAATATGACTTTCTGGAATGGTTTGCTAGCCTTGTCTGTGGATAACGAGTCAGGCTTCTGATACATAATAGTTTACCGCACGCCACACTCCTTAAACAAGTGTTCAGCTATAAAACCTCCGCATTTCATCTCCTCCCAAAATGAGTCCTTGAAGAGGTAAAAGTGGTCTGAGACCACCAGCACCACTGCCAGCTAGATAAAGACACGGGACCCTGAACACGGACAGTCACATTTAGAAAGTGTACTTCAAACCTCTCTCCTGGGCTTACAGGAGAGAGCAACATGCTAACTATTTCACTCTCTTCCTGTTCTTCCTTTGTAACGTCTGAATCAAATATTTCTGGAGAACAGTATACCTTTTTGCCTTCAGCTACCTAGTTACAAACTTGGTATCTTTGTTCAGTGGTTTGAAAAGTCAGCTATGTCTGCCTTATCCAAAGGTCTTTACAACTGCTAGCAGCAAAGCCCTAAACACCTTACCACTCACGAGCAATGGGAGCCGAGTCCTGCCAGATGCTCAGGACATCGAGCACA
>NW_004529176.1:0-985 GCF_000260255.1 Octodon degus
CCTGACCCAGTGGCCCCATTATTTCCTGGTGAGGTCTGAACATCCTGACATGGCAGATGCCGTTCTTTGGGCTCTGGTTCTGCCTCCCTCTCCTCTCAGGCCTCTGCCACCCTGCACCTGACGGTCATCCAATAAGTAAGTTTTGGTACATACTGAAATACATCATGCTGTCAGCATTTCTGTAGGATGCAACCATCACATGCCTTGGGCTGGCTCTCAGCTCCAGGCCGAGTTCTAGGGCAATGGGAAGGGAGTGGATAACGTTGCCAGGGGCTTGGGACCCTCTGAGCTACCACTAGACACGGCCTGACTGGCTCATGGGCTCCCTAGCTCCTCAATGTCTCCCCAGTGTGGCTCAAGGCGGAGACCCTCACGTGCTTACCGACCATTGTCTGTGTCCGTATCAGTCAAATGTGATGGACCCAAACCCAGATGCGTCCCCGAAGCCTGTGATGCCTCAGAATGATGCGCTGATTTGATTTCCTTCCCCAGTTGGGGCGAGGTCTGGGCCCCAGCCTTTCTGCTTCCTCAACCTCTGTTATTGGTGCTCCCTTACCCCAGTGTCACGTGGTCCTTACTTTCCAGGAGGTTCTCTGTTGTCTAAAGGATGGGCCCAGCCCTGGGTTCTGCCAGGGAGAAGCAGCTCGGGCTCTGTCTTCCTACTGGAGCTTCGGGTGCAGCTGTGTCTCAGCAAAGGGCTCCATAGCCTGCGGAGGACATTGCAGACCCTGCACTTGGGCTCACCACACCTGCTTGCTCTTGTCCCCAGCACCCAACCTGGGGACACTTCCTCTGTGCCCCATGCTGATGGTCTTCCTGGGCTCTGCTTTGGCTTTTGGCCGTTGTTGTTGTTGCTGCTGCTGCTGCTGATGTTGTTGTTGTTGTTGTTGTTCTTCTTCTTCTCCTCCTCCTCCTCCTCCTCCTCCACTTTCTCCTCCTCCTCCCTCCCTCCCCTTCTTCTTCCCCTTCCCCTTCCTTCTCCCTT
>NW_004529176.1:3173-3708 GCF_000260255.1 Octodon degus
CAGGCCTCTGCCACCCTGCACCTGACGGTCATCCAATAAGTAAGTTTTGGTACATACTGAAATACATCATGCTGTCAGCATTTCTCACCCTTCCTATGGACTCTTCCTCTGCCTGCGAGGCCTTTCTGCCCTTGTTCACTTGGAGAATTACTGACCATCCTTCAAATGAAGGGCTCAGCATGGTTCCAAAGAGCCTTTGCAAGGCGGGCACAGTGAAGCCACCTGTAATCCCAGCACTCGGGGAGGCTGAGGTCAGGAGACCAGGAGTTTAAGTCCAGGTTGGGCAACTTAGTGTCTTAGAGAGATGCGCATCTCAAAATTATAAAGGGTTGGGAGTGCAGCTCAATGTGAAGGTTCTGGGTTCAATGTCCAGTATCATCAGGAGAGATGAGAGAGAGAGAGAGAGAGAGAGAGAGAGAGAGAGAGAGAGAGAGAGAGACAGACACAGAGACAGAAGGACAGAGAGAGGCTCAGACAGACAGACAGACAAATAGACACCCTTTCCAGACTCCCACCCCTAAGTTCTATCTTTGCC
>NW_004529177.1:0-515 GCF_000260255.1 Octodon degus
TCTTTCTTTCTTTCTTTCTTTCTTTCTTTCTTTCTTTTTCAGGAATTGAACTCAAGAACTTGATGACTATCCAGGCAGATATTTACACTGCTGAGTTATATCCTTGGCTTTTTATATTTTTAAACTGGGGATTGAACTCAGGCCCTTGCGCTTGCCAGGCAAGAACTTATTCTACTGAGCGATCTCCCTAGCACCTCATTTTTCATCTTAATAGCTATATAAGAACATTGACTTTTGGTTGGGACCATGAGATTTTGGTCCCACTTTTAACTGTGCCATTATAGTCTGCAGTACCTGTTAGACATTTTGTCAGTGTGGCAGAAAAGCAGAAGTAAAAGAGGTGGGACAGAGCCTTTATTGATTTTTAAGACATGGAGAGAATCAAATGTAGGGAGATGGGGGATACCATGACTAGAGTCAATGGAAGGCTGAAACTTTAAGGACTTATGGGAGGGGTAGAATTTGAGGGGCAGTTACAGTGACACATAAGGAGACAACTGGGGTGTCACTTATAT
>NW_004529177.1:1638-2631 GCF_000260255.1 Octodon degus
GGAATTCAATGCAAACATACAAACAAATACACAGAATATAAAAACGACCATCTTTACAGAATCAATATGTGCTCAAACATACCTAATTACAGTGTAATACTGTTTTCAAGTTTGTAATTACAAAAAGATTAGTCAAAACTCTTTGTAGTTGAACTAGTAGGGATGTCTTATAACAATATGAAAAACAATATACATACTGGGGGAGAGCGAGGAAGCCACCGATTTAGAATCCCTTTCTTGCAACACAAAGAGGAGCTCAATCTGAGGTGGCTTTGCAAAAGGGGCAGGATAGATAAGGCTCTACTTTGGAAATGCATCTGCATCTGAAACTCCAGGGTGGTCTGGATCTAGCTAGCTTTTTTGATGGATTATTACCTGGGATATCAACCACAATTGTAGTATTTCTTGAGGATTAAAAGTGGAACCAAGAATAGCACAGAGATCATTCCAATGTAAATCACAGTGTTTAACTATAAATTGTAGTTCTTTAGTGTAAGTGTGAGGTTGCCTAAGAAAGCTCGCAGCTGGAGACTTATATCAGAAAGATCCCAAGGGGCGAAGGGGATGTGAAAATGAACCAATCCCCTGTGGCCTGCTTGTGCTCGGAGAAGAAAAAGGGATTTGGGTTTCTAATCATCCATCAGGATCCAGCAGGTTGGGAATGGCTCATCCTGTGATTAGGTGCTACAGGATGGCATGCTTTCCCCATAGGAAGAGAAGCAAGAAGGTCCATCACATGATGAAGTACTATGAAGTGACAATGTGACATCACAAGAAAAGCTAATTCAAGATTGTGACATCTGGCCACATGGCAGATTCCCACATGCTGGCAGTGCAGCAGGAAGCTGAGTCGCTTGGGAGAATGTATGGAAAGCAGGAGAAGGGGGTGGTGCAAGCTCCTGAGGTTCCAGTAGAGGGGAAAGAAGAGAGATGGTGGAATCTACAGAGGAGGTGGAGAACAAGGCAAAAGACAGAGATGTTGTTATATGGGAT
>NW_004529178.1:0-569 GCF_000260255.1 Octodon degus
TGTAGCACTGTCTTCAGACCTTTGTTGCAGATCTTCATTGTAGTTATTACCTTAGTACGTACTGAAGTTCAGGTACAGATCTACAAAGTCTGCATTTTTCCCGCTGTGCCTGGCTTGGGTCTGGCTGCTGTGCTCAGCTCCTTCCTCCTGATGCCCTTGAGGGTGAACCTATTGTGCCCCTGTGGCAAGATGTTCTGCTCCTGGACTAGCTGACTGTTTTTATCCTCTCCCCTCTCTGTAGGGAATACAATTGCAGGGTTACACCCCATTCCTGTATGCCAGGCCTGAGTTGAGCCTGTAGATGACAAGGTGGAGTAGTGGTAGAGGCAGCTCTCCCACACACTCACTGGGTCTGGGCTAGGACTGGGTCTGGGTTTTCCCAGAATGTGGCAGTAATTCCTCCTTGTCAGGCCGGGTGGAGGAGGTGCTGTGGAGTGATTGGGTCATCCCAAGGGGGTGGAAGACGGTTTGACCCACACTGCACCTGGGCTGGGACCCGGAGTTGGTCCCATTGGCACACGGTAGCCGGAAGCTCTCTATATTTTATTTATACAGTGAGTTTTTTATAT
>NW_004529178.1:2259-3040 GCF_000260255.1 Octodon degus
TTCTGATATAAAAGAGACCATAAAAGTTCCAGCAAAAGACTTGTAGATTTAAGGAGCAGTCTGTATCATAGCTGAATACAATGTCCACACTCAAAAATCCATCGCATTCCTGTACACACACAACACACTCACTGAGAGAGAAATTAGGAAAATCATTCTCTGCATAATAACCAAAAAAATAATTAGGAATAAATCTGACAAAATAAGTAAAAAGTTACATTTGAATTCTACATTACTCTGTAAAAGCAGAATTAGAAAGAATATCAAAAGATGGAAAGATATCCTTTGCTCATGAATAGGAAGAACCAATATACTGAAAAAGGGCATACTGTCAAAATTGCAATACAGATTTAATGAAATCCCAATCAAAACACAATTAGTACACCTCCTAGAATTAGAAAAAAAGAATCCGCAAAATTCATTTGTAGACAGAATGAAATACAGTGATTATACAAAACAAAATCTTGGCAATATAGTCAGAGCAGGTAGCATTGCAATTCCTGGCATGAAATTATACTACAATGTCACTGTGATAAATTCAATATGATACTGGAAAACTACAGACCTAAGGATCAATGAAACAGACTAAAAGATGCAGACCCATCTTCAAGTACATTGAGCCCCCTTACATTTGACAATGAGGCCAAACACATTCACTCAAAAAAGGAAAGTTCTTTAATGTATAGTATTGTATAAAATGGGTTTCTAAATGCTGAAAACTGAACACAAACCCATGCCTGTCACTTTAGGCTACACTAATGCCGAAATATATCAAAGATTG
>NW_004529179.1:0-1405 GCF_000260255.1 Octodon degus
AACCACATGATCATCTCCATTGATGCAGAAAAGGCTTTTGACAAAGTCCAACACTCATTCATGTTCAAAGTCCTTCAGAAAATTGGAATAGATGGCCTCTGCTTCAATCTGGTAAAAGCCAGTTGTAAAAACCCAATAGCTATCATAATCCTACATGGGGAAAAACTGAAATCTTTTAACTCTTAGATCTGGTATATGACAAGGATGTCCTCTATCACCACTCCTATTCAATATAGTTCTATAATCATTTGCTAAAGTCATTAGACAAGAGAAAGAAATAAAAGAAATAAGAATAGGTAAAGAAGAAGTTAAATTATCTTGATTTGCAGATGACATGATACTTTACTTGGAAGACCCAAAAACCTCTACCAAGAATCTACTAGAATTAATACAGAAATTCAGTAGCATAGCAAGTTATAAAGTCAATACCCAAAAGTCAATAACATTCCTCTACATAGACAACAAACACACTGAGAGGGAAATTATAGAAGCAATACCTTTTACAGTAGCACCGAGGAAAATGAAATACCTTGGAATTCATCTAACTAAAGAATTCAAAGATTTTTTTTCAAGGAAAATTGCAGTACTTTTAAAAAAGTGATATTAGAGAATTTCAGAAAATGGAAAGATAATCCATGCTCCTGGATAGGAAGAACCAACATTTTGAAGATGGGCATACTCCCAAAATTGCTGTACAGATTTAATGCAATCCCTATCAGACTACCAACAATATACCACACGTACCTAAAGAAATCATTCCTAAAATTTATCTGGACCCCAAAAAGACCTAGAATAGCAAAGGCAATATAGGGCAATAAAGACAAGGCAGGAGGCATTACAATTACTGACTTGAAATTATACTACAAGTCTACTGTGCAACAATCATCATGGTACTGGCAACAAAATAGACCTGAGGATCAATGGAATAGACTAGAAGATGCTGAATCCCCTAGGAATACACTCAGCCACCTTATCTTTGACGAAGGGGCCAAACATACTCACTGGAACAAAGATAGCCTCTTTAACAAATGGTGCTGGAAAAACTGGCTCTCTACATGCTGAAATCTGAAACTTAACCCATATCTATCATCATGTACTAAACTAAAGTCAAAATGGATTAAAGATCTAAACATTAAAGCAGAGACACTAAATCTCCTGGAATACAAAGTATGAACAACTCTTGAAGACATAGGAGTAGGCAAAGATTTGATGAACAAAAATCAAATCACATGGGAAACAGGTGAAAGAATTAACAACTGGGACCTGCTCTTACTGAGAAGATTTTTCATGTCAAAAGAAAGTACCAACAAAGTGAAAAGGTAACCCACAAATTTAGAAAAAATAATGACAAATAGGTACTCAGACAAAGGTCTGCTCCCTCGAATCTATAAAGAACTGAAAATAC
>NW_004529179.1:2145-2720 GCF_000260255.1 Octodon degus
GCTACTGCACTGCAGATGGTAATTTGTAATAGTTTCATGCTTGGAGTGCCTGTCATCATGTTCTTGTGAATATGGGCTGCTTGTCATGACATGCCAGTTGCAGCTATGAAGTCATTTGGGTAGATGGTTGTTCAAATAGAAGAGGGTGGTGAATGAAAGAAAAAGACAGGAAAAGGGATATTGTGGGACTGTCCTGCTTCAAGGTTTATATGGCGAGATTTTTGGACTTATGTGTAAACATAAGTATATAATTCTTTATGCCTATTTTAAAAATATATTCTAATTGTAAATGTTTTTTATCATATTCTGTAGGAACTTAAATTTCAACATATCAATACTTGATGAAAAATACCTGTTTTATATTATGCCTAAGATGTTTGATATGCAGACAGATAGTGAAGTTAAGCTTAACAGCCTAGGTTGTATGGTAATAACAATAAGCTTCTCTTCTAGAGGGTTAACAACCTAAGATGACAAGGAGGGCTGCAAGGAAAGCCAACATTTTGGCCCTAGCCTTCCAAGGTCAATTAATACTCAGGATATATGAGACCTTGTAATGTAATGTCATGAAACTC
>NW_004529180.1:0-632 GCF_000260255.1 Octodon degus
TATGTAAATCAAGAGCTTTCACTTAACTGTGGCATGAGTTCAGCTCAAGTTTGGTTGCCTGTAACAGAAAACGTGCCTAAAACAATGTTGAAGTTTATTTTTTTACTTGTTTGGGAAGGTGGAGCCAGCCAGGTCAGTCTTTGCAGAAGCTATGTTGGTGTCACCTTTTGCTTTCCCTTGGCTCACCTTCCCAGATATTCCAGCTCCAAGAAACCTGCTCCTGTTTGTCATATAACACTGAATTTGGTCGTAGGAACACTTCCAGATGTTGTACACATGACTTTTGTCCATACGCTGTTGGCCTGCACAGAATCACACATAGTTACACCTCATTGCAAAGGAGGATTTTACTTGCTTAGGTTAGAAATTATGGTCATTTTGCCAGCATCCCATTGCTAATCTAATTTATGAGGAAGCTATTACTGAGAACATGGGGAAGATCAGGGGTGGGGATGGGGTCTGCAGGTCATTATTGTCTCATTAGGTATTAGATGGATGTATGCTCATTTCAGTCTCTCAGTTCCCTAAAAGGTTACTTTGAATATTTTCTTATCTAAGAGGTAGTATTTAAAAATGTACTTTAAGAACACTGTTTAAAAAGAAAGAAAACAGGGAAACAAAAACAAACTGAC
>NW_004529180.1:1812-2849 GCF_000260255.1 Octodon degus
AACATCCTCCTTGGGGAACCGGCATGCTTGCTACTTGCCATTTTGTGCTGTGATCCCCACACATTTGCTTGATAAATATTATTGTCATTCTGTGAGGTTCTTCCACATTTTACATTCAGGCACTGCTTAAAGAAAATGCTTCCTGTTTTTCTCATTAATCTGACATTTCAAATCCTGTGTTTGGTTTGATTTTTGCCTTCTTAGCAGATCACTCTTGAAAAGGAGGGCAATATACCTCTTTCTTTGATAATTTATCTATATAGATGTGCAAGATGACACAAGGAAGAAAATGGTTCCTAAGTATTAGGTGTTAGAACAAACCCGATGTTTCTGTTTAGCATTTATTTACATGGTACTGTACTACTTCTCACATTAAGAGTAAGTTAAGAGCATATTGCTTTCAGAGCCTATGCAGTTGGACCACATTATCAGAGTGTTTATGTAATACACCAACTGGAGGAATGTTTGTAAGTATGTTACAGTACCTCTCATTTAGGCACCTGAATAATTGCTGACTAGCTTTGGTACTCAGGATATAAGAATAAATCAGAAGCCAAAAAGCCTCAGCTTAGAACTCATAGAGGAGGAAGGTTTGCAAACAAGAAATGGTTCAGAGGTGTAAGGTGCTGTGCAAGCACAGAAGCAAGAAGGGGTGAGGCTGGCTGGAAAAGCTTACTAGAGAGAGTGATTTTTCTTTTGTAAATGTATTTAGTACAAGGTCTCCCTACACAGGTCAGACTTGTAGTGATCCTCCTGTTTTCAGCCTCCGAAGTGCTGAGATTACAGGCATGCCACATCACACCCAGTCTCAGTCAGCGTCTCAGTGTGCTCCAGGGACAGGGCCGGCACGGCACCCTGGGGATCAAACCCCTGACCCTGCATCTGCCACAGCAGGTGCTTTATTCCACTGAGCTATCTGGTTGGGCTGAGAGTGATTTTTATATTCACTTTCTTCCTCTTCCTTTATCTTGTTACATCTTATGAATTAAACTCAGGGTTTCAGCTATACTAAACCTAAATCCTGGACCTGCCTCTAG
>NW_004529181.1:0-2748 GCF_000260255.1 Octodon degus
TGCTCTCTCTTCGTTGTCTAGAACTCAAGTTCTTGCTTTATTTTAACTGTGTTATGACTTTCAATTGTATTTCTACTTTTGAGTTCTTATACTAGAAAAACTATATGATATTTTCGCATGTAGGTCTGGTTTATTTCACTTTTGAGGATATCTTCAGGCATCCATTTAAATATAAATGCTTGGAGTTTGTCATTCTTTATAGCTGAGTAATAGTCCATTGTATAGAAGTACGACATATTTTTTATTCATTCTTCAGTTGACAGGCACTTTCCAAGATTTGGCTATCATCAATTGTGCTGCTATAAACATAGGCACGCGTATATCACTATGATATGGTGTTTTCAGATCCTCCAGCAAAATACCCGGTAGGGGAACAGGTGGCTTAAATGGGATTTCCAATCCAAGTTTTCAAAAAAGTTAACACACAGATTTCCATAAAGGTTGCAGCAGTCTACATTTACAGCAGCAGTGGAGAAGGGTTCTTTTTTCCCCACAGCCTCTCCAACACTTGTTGTTGTGTGATTTCTTAATGATAGCCATTCTTTGTGGGATGAGATAATATTTCAAAGTTGTTTTAATTTCTATTTCACCGATAGCAAGTGATGTGGAGCATTTTTTCATATATTTATTTCCTTCTTTAATTCGTCCTCTGAGAAGTGTGTGTTCATGTAAGATGACCTTTTCTGGACTGGATTTTTAAATTTTTGGGCCCTACCTCAAAATTTAAACACCCCAACCAGAAAAGGGCATCGAAGATGAACACACACTTCTCAGAGGATGAAAGTAAAGAAGTGAATAAACATATGAAAAAATGCTCCACATCACTGGCCATCCGCAAAATGCAAATTAAAACAACATTGAGATATCATCTCATCACAGAAAGAATGGCTATCATAAAGAAATCACCCAACAACAAATGTTGGAGAGGCTGTGGGGAAAAAGGAACACTTCTCCATTGCTGGTGGGAGTGTAGACTGGTGCAACCGTTATGGCAATCAGTGTGGAGACTCCCTGGAAAAGTTGGATTGGAAATCCCATTTAAACCAGCAATTCCTCTACTGGGAATTTTCCCGGAGGATCTGAAAACATCATATCATAGGGATATATGTGTGCCTATGTTTATAGCAGCACAATTTGTGATAGCCATATCTTGGAAACAACCAAGATGGCCATCACCTGAGGAATGGTTGAAAAAGATGTGGTATTTTTACACAATGGAATATTATTCAGGTATTAAGAATGATAAACTCCAAGACTTTACATTGAAGTGGATGCCACTTTATCATATACTCATAAGTGAAATAAACCAGACACACATGTGTAAATATCGTATAGATTCCCTAGTATAAGAACTCAAAAGAAGAAATACAAATAGAAAGATATAATACAAGTAAAAGAAAAGCAGGACCTCAAGGACTAACTAATCAAGAGAGTTAAAGGAGAAGAGCTAGGAAACATGACAATGTCAAGCCAAACAGTTATATGTAGAAGATGGGCAAGGCAATGATCCTGAGAATCCCCAGAAGATTTTTGAATTTAGAAGTTAATTGGAAAGATTCTCACCCTGATTAACTATACATACTGATAACTGTGAACTAAGAAACTGCACTGCAGTTGGTAATCCATAGTAGTAGTTTCATGTTTGGTGTGCCTGTCATTCTGGACTTCTGAATACTGGCTGCTTGTCATGACATGCTAGTTGCTGCTGTGCTGTCTCTTGGGTAGACGGTTGTTCAAAAAGGAAGGGGATGCTGAATGCAAGCAAGAGACAAGAAAAGGAATATTGTGGGACTGTCCTGCTTCAAGGTTGTATGTGGTTAGGTTTTTTACTTATGTGTAAACATAAGGAGTATATAATACTTTATGCCTATTTTTTAAATATATTCTGATTTTTAAATTTATTTATCATATTCTGTAGGGACTTAAATTTCAACATATTAATACTTTTTGAAAAATACCTGTTCCATGTTATGCCTAAGATATTTGATATTCAGACAAATAGTGAGATGTAGCTCAACAACTTAAGTAGTATTTAATAACAATAAGCTTGTCTTCTGTACGGTTAAAAAACTAAGTTTGCAGACCAAAATAGAGAAAAAGGTGGGTGGAAAGGAAAGCCAACTTTTTGGCCCTAGCCTTCCAAGTTCAAGTAAGAATCAACATATGAGAACTTGTAATGTTACATCATGGAATTCTGTAGTGTCCCAAATTTTCTGATCAAGGAGATTATGGGGCCAAAGAGGAAAGTGATCGATGATGTAGAGTGTGCATAAGGAGAGTCACATGGAGAGAAAATATTCTCTCAGGCTTTCACAGACAGCATATTGACCAAACAATGGCAGTGAGTCATCCACATGGCTGACACTGACAAATGTTCTACAATCTGAGGTACAGGATCTCAGCATAAAACTTGATAGGATTTCACTGACCTTATCAAACCAAAAAGCTACAACTCTTGCTGCATAGGTCCTGCTTGACCTTGGTCTTAACCATTAAGCAGAAAAGTATAAAAATGAAATATAGGAAGTAAAGCCATGCTGTTATGTTGAACTATAGGGTACTCAGGTCAACAATTTCTGACATTGCTAGTCAAGGGGAAGCCCCAATAGTATTATGGGATACTGGACTCTTTTAGAATATTTTGCTGAGTTTACACTCCTATAATATTCAAATAACGGAACTTAACAAAAAAAAAAGGTATACAGATCAATGTCCGTTTTGTATCGGTGTATTCAAAGTGGCTAGCAT
>NW_004529182.1:0-634 GCF_000260255.1 Octodon degus
TTGAAAATAGAATTTACTGTCTTTATTTTCGCCCCGGGTCGCATTGAAAGTGGTAGATTAGAATCAGCTTGATGGGATTCCAATAACGTAATTTGGAATTACAAATATTGGCTTCTTGGACCTAGAGGAGGACCTGGAAGCGTCTCCTACAGGGGAGGTGGGGGAGGGGCAGAGGTGGGGGAGGGGTGGGGCGGACGGGAAGAGCCCAGGAGCGAGGACAGCCAGGGAGGGAGGGGGAGGGCGGCTGGAGGCTGGAGGCTGGCTCACTGCTCTGGAATCTTCATTTGCCGCCCAGGGACAGGCGGCCCAGCGAGGGTCACTGTCTGCTGCCTGGCCCGGCGCCGGCGCCGGAGGTGGAGCCCTGCGCGAGCCCTGCAATCGCCCACCCCCCTGCCCCAGTGAGCAATGGTGACCTGCGATGCTGGAGCTCTCTGTCCCCCACCCCCACCCCAGCTGCTGTGACAAAGACCCAGGGCGCATGGTGGCTCAGGTTTGCCATCCCAGCACTCCGGAGGCTGAGGCAGGAGGATCGCTGGGAGTTTAAGACCAGCCTAGGCTACAAAGTGAGCTCTAGGCCAGCCTGAGCTGCTTAGGAGACCCTGTCTCAGAATGAAAACAACAAAAGGTGAAATAG
>NW_004529182.1:1988-2792 GCF_000260255.1 Octodon degus
GCCCCTGTAATCCCAGTGCTTGGGAGGCTGAAGCCAGGAGTCAGGTCTGTGTAGTGAGACCCTGTGGACCTGGTACTAAATACACACACACACACACACACACACACACACACACACACACACACACACACAGAGTTCACTGAACACACTAGGCAAGGATTCACAGTGTATTCTTCCACAGGGAGTACCAAGTGAAGCTTGTTACAGTTCCAGCCGGGCAGCTTTGCCGTGGGTGGATCTGCCCCAGGAGCTGTGGCCACGTTCTCCTCCCGAGGTCTGCCGTGTCCTCGGCCTGGGGGCGGGAGCCCTTCCTGTTGTCCCTTCTGTCTGGGGGTGTGGAAACTCCGAGCCCGTGGAACACAGCGCCCTCCTCTCCTCCGGTCCGGGAGGCCACCTTTGCCTTCTGTCTCCATGATGGCTGCTGCAGCGACCTCGTGTCCTGGGACCTCACGGGGCTGGTCTTTCAGTGAGTGGTGTGTGTGTGTGTGTCATGGAGCACAGGCGGGGGCCAGCCTGATTTTACGGCCGAGTGACAGTCCCCTGGTGTACCTGCAGCCGGCAGACTTGAACTGCTTCTTCCCATGGGCGTTGACGACCACTGAGTTCAGGTCTCGTGTCCTACAGAGTTGGAGAGTCCTTTCAGAAGTCTCAGCACGTTGGCGTTTCCTCTTCTGTTCATGCTCTTTCCAGATAACTTCAAACTTTGCTAACTATGCAAGCAGCCTCCCTGACTTGACTGTTTAGCCCGCCCTGTGGAGGTGGTGATAGAGACCCTAGACTCTGCTCGGCGTGATAAATCTTCGC
>NW_004529183.1:0-577 GCF_000260255.1 Octodon degus
TCTTCTGGATGGTTAACAACCTAAGTTTGCAGACCAAAATTAGAGAAAAAGGAGGGCTACAATGAAAGCCATCATTTTGGCCCTAGCCTTCCAAGGTCAATTAAGACTCAGGACATATGAGATTGGGAATGTTTTTTAGAGGAGGGTTTTTTTTTGTTTTTTTTTTTTGGTGCTGAGGACTGAACCCAGGGCTTCCAGCTTGCTGGGCAAGCATTCTACTGCTGAGCCAAATCCCCAGCCCTGGGAATGTTTTTTAGATTAGAGAAAAAAACTTCACCCTGCCTATAAGCTGCGAAGGTGTAATGAAGAAGGAAAAGATTCCAATAAAGGATGGAATACTTAATAAGCCCAACTCCCACAGCACAGAAGTGATGGGATGGACCTTATGAAAGGTTAGGGACTTTTTTTTCCCCCTTAGAGGTAAGGGGACAAGAAATTTAGAGAAGAAAATTTCCAGGAGGCTTCTGAATCTCCCTTGGATGGCACCAGAGTCTCTAGTAAATATTGATTGGTGCCAAGAGCAAGTCAGGTGGTGGGTGAAGAGTGAAAATTCTGTTCTTCCAGTTTCATCCTAGAA
>NW_004529183.1:1917-2916 GCF_000260255.1 Octodon degus
CTTTGTCTTTTGTGACTCAGGGTATGGGTAGGATGTGCCAAAAGGGGTGTTCTATCTTTTCACCTTTTTTCCCAGGAGAACTGGTCCTGCCTAGTTCCAGGGTGACCTACATCCTTGTATCTTTCCACTTAATTGTACCTTAGACTGAACCCTTTTTGGTTCTGCCAATGTCAGATTCATTTTTAGTCTTGTGCTGCATAATACTTACTACATATATCCTTAAGATTCTCTGGCCTGGTGGTATCATAGCTACCCTAAACTGATAGCTGTGCGAATATAGCTTAATTCATTTCTCATGTTTGTTGATGCTGTTATAAACAAACCTACTACACACATAGTTGTATAAAAATTAGCACAATTATGTTTAGTACATAAAAAATAACAAATGACTTACTGGCTTATATATTTACTATTCTGGTTTATGTGTTTACTCTGTGTCTATGTCCATGTCCATGTGTGCATGAACACACGTATGCACACACACTCATTGTTGGTGATTGAACCTAGCTAGGCTGCACCCCCAGCTAGACTATACTTTTATTGGTATTTTAAAGTGTACATCTTGGGCTGGGGAGATAGCTCCGCAGTCTAAGCGCCTGCGTGGCAAGTGCAAGGACCTGAATTTGATCCCTGGTACTGCATGCTGTGCCAGCCCTGGAACTCCTGGCGCATGCTGTGCCAGCCACTGAAACCAGGCATAGTGGCACATGCCTGTAGTCCCAGCGCTGAGGAGGCTGAGACAGGAGGATCACTGTGAGTCCAAGCTGCATAGCGAGCCCCTGTACCAAATAAATAAAGATCTTTTACTTATTAATGATAAACAGCCTTAGGCAGATCCTCAGGATTCCAGAAGAGGGCATTGTTATCATGGGAGGGGATACTCTGTGCCTGTCAGTACCCCTGGAAACCTTCCAGAGGAACACATTATTACTGATGATTCTTACCCTGTGTAGGCCTAGGCTAATGTGTATGTATGTGTGATTATATCTTCATTTTTAA
>NW_004529184.1:0-554 GCF_000260255.1 Octodon degus
GAAAGAAATAAAAGGAATAGGAATAGGCAAAGAAGAAGTTAAATTATCTTTATTTGCAGATGACATGATACTTTACTTGGAAGACCCAAAAAACTACACCAAACTCCACCATGATACTTTACTTGGAAACCCCAAAAAACTCCACCAAGAAGCTACTAAAATTAATACACAAATTCAGTAACATAACAGGTTATAAACTCAATAGCTAAAAGTCAATAGCATTCTTCTACACAGACAACAAACACACTGAGAGGGAAATTATAGAAACAATAACTTTTACAATAGCACAGAGGAAAATGAAATACCTTGCAATTAATCTAACTAAAGAACTCAAAGATCTATTCCAGGAAAATCACAGTACTCTTAAAAAAGAAATCGTAGAGGATTTCAGAAAATGGAAAGATAGTTCTAATGGTGTTTGTAAATAGGATCACAAGTCCGCAACTTGTACAGCAATTAACCACTAATAAGAATATATGTAGTGTATTATTTGTTGAAACTGTACTTCTGATTTGATTTGAAGCTGTCTCATTGCCATCTGTTTATCAATAAAA
>NW_004529184.1:1574-2781 GCF_000260255.1 Octodon degus
CACCCCAGAAAGAATGGCTATCATAAAGAAATCACCCAAAAACAAATGTTGGAGAGGCTGTGGGCAAAAAGGAACCCATCTCCACTGCTGGTGGGAGTGTAGACTAGTGCAACCATTATGGAAATCAGTATGGAGACCCTTAGAAAAGTTGGACTGGAAATCCCATTTAAACCAGCTATTCCTCTACTGGGAATTTTCCCAGAGGATCTGAAAATATCACATCATAGTGATATATGTGTACCTATGTTTATACCAGCACAATTTGTGATATCCAAATCTTGGAAACAACCAAGATGTCCATCACCTGAGGAATGGTTAAAAAAGATGTGCTATTTTTACACAATGGAGTATTATTGACTTATTAAGAGTGATAAACTGCAAGCCTTTATGTTGAAGTGGATGCCACTTGAACATATACTCATAAGTGAAATGAACTAGACACACATGTGTAAATATCGTGTACTTTCCCTAGTATAAGCACTCAGAGGAAATACAAATACAAATGTATAATACAAGTAGAAGGAAAGAAGGATCTCAAGGACTAATTATTCAAGAGAGGGAAAGGAGAAGAGCTAGGAAACATAAATAAGTCACGTCACAGTTATATGTAGAAGATGGGGAAGGCAAAATCCTGAGAATCTTCAGAAGATTTTGGAATCTAGCAGTTAATTGGAAAAATTCTCACCATGACTAACTATATATACTGATACCTGTGAACTAAGCTACTGCACTGCAGATGGTAATTTGTAATAGTAGTTTCATGCTGGGAGAGCCTATCATTTTGGTCTTCTGAATATGGGCTGCTTGTCATGACATGCCAGTTGCTGCTATGATGTCTCTCAGGTAGATGTTTGTTCATTAAGTAGGGGGTGGTGAATGAAAGCAAGAGACATGAAAAGGAATATTGTGGGACTGTCCTGCTTCAAGGTTTTATGTGGTGAGATTTTTGGACTTATATGTAAACATAAGAAGTATATAATTCTTTATGCCTATTTTTAAAATATAATCTAATTTTTAAATGTTTACTATTATATTCTGTAGGGACTTAAAGTTCAACATATCAATACTGGAGGAAAAATAGCTGTTCCATATTATGCCTAAGATGTTTCATATGCAGACAGATAGTTAGGTTAACCTTAACAGCCTAAGTTTTATGCTAATAACAATAAGGTTGTCTTCTGGATGGTTAACAACCTAAGTTTGCAGA
>NW_004529185.1:0-569 GCF_000260255.1 Octodon degus
TTCTCAGGCTCATTACCTTGCTCATCTTTTACATATAAGTGTATGGCTTGACATTGTCAAGTTTCCTAGCTCTTCTCTTTTCCCTCTCTTGATTAGTTAGTCCTGGAGATCCTGCTTTCCTTTTCCTTGTATTATATCTTTCTATTTATATTTCTTCTTTTGAGTTCTTATACTAGGGATAGTATACAATATTTACACATGTGTGTCTGGTTTATTTCACTTATGAGTATGTGTTCAAGTGGCATAGACTTCAATATAAAGACTTGCAGTTTATCATTCTTAATAGCTGAATAATACCCCATTGTGTAAAAATACCACATCTTTCTCAAACATTACTCAGGTAATTGGAATCTTGGTTGTTTTCAAGATTTGGCTATCACAAGTTATGCTGCTGTAAACATATGCACACATATATCCCTATGATATGATGTTTTGAGATCCTCTGGGCAATTTCCCAGTAGAGGAATAGCTGGTTTAAAGGGGATTTCCAGACCAACATTTCTAAGGAGTCTCTATACCAATTTCCACAACGGTTGCACCAGTTTACATTCCCACCAACAGTGGAGAAG
>NW_004529185.1:2280-2801 GCF_000260255.1 Octodon degus
GCCATCTATTCCAATTTTCTGTAGGGCTTTGAACATGAATGATTGTTGGACTTTGTCAAAAGCCTTTCCTGCATCAATGGAGAAGATCATGTGGTTTTTAATTTTCGCTCTATTGATATAGTGTATCGCACTGTTAGATTTTCAAATATTGAACCATCCTTGCATCCCTGGGTTGAATCCTACCTGGTCATGGTGCACGATCTTTTTGGTGATTTGCTGTATTCTATTTGCTAGAATTTTCTTGAGGATTTTGTCATCTATGTTCATGAGGGTGATTGGCCTATAGTTCTCTTTCTTAGTTGCATCTTTCCCTGGTTTTCGTATCAATATAATACTTGCCACCAGGAATGATTTTGAGAGGATTGCTTCTTTTTCAATTTCTTGAAAGAGTTTAAGGAGTATAGGGCCTACATCTTCTGTAAATGTCTTGTAGTATTCAGCTGTGAATCCATCCGGACCTGAACTTTACTTTACCGGTAGGTTTTTAATTACATCTTGTATTTCTTTTGTTGTTATTGGGC
>NW_004529186.1:0-1703 GCF_000260255.1 Octodon degus
ATCTTCCTCTGACATCACCGCACTTCCTGAGCAAGTCATGTGATTTCTCACCAATAGTCTGTTTTTGTGGCAATTTACATTGATTTTGAAAACAATTTTATTCTCCACATTAATATTTTTAAAAGACAGTGAGGGGGCCAGGGAGTTAGCTCAGTAGAATAAGTGCTTGCCTGGCAAGCACAAGGGCCTGAGTTCAATCCCCGGTTCCGCAAAATAAATAAATAAATAAATAAATAAATAAATAAAATAAAAGACAGTGAATATAAATGTGAGAGAAAATTCAAAAAATAAGACATTCCACTCCTGTGAGGACTGCTACTGGTAATTTGATCAGAAGTGCATTACATTTGAGTAACAATTATGGAAGGATAGCCATTTGCGTGATATTGGTTCTGCCTGTCCAAGAACAAGGGATATCTTTCCATTTTCTGATATCCTCTTTGATCTTTTTTACAGGCAGGCACTTATGCCACTGAGCCATCTTTCTGGTTGATCTTTTTTAGAGTGCTGTGGTGTTTTTTTTTTTTTTTTTTTTTTTTTTTTTTTTTTTTTTGCCTTTTGTCTAATTGCTCTAGCTGATGTTTCCTGAACTATATGGAACAGGGGTGGTGACAGCGGGCATCCTTGTCTTATTCCTGATTTTAGAATGAAAGCTTTCAGTTTTTGTCCATTTAGTACGATTCTAGCTGTTGGTTGTCATAGATGGCTCTGATCAGATTGCGATAAAGACCATCTATTCCAATTTTCTTTAGGGTTTTTGTCTGAATGGATGTTGGACTGTGTCAGATACTTTTTTGTGTCTACTGGGATGATTATTCAGCTTTTGTCCTTGGGTCTGTCAATGTGGTACACTACTTCTACTGATCTGTGTGTCTTGAAACACTCCCATTTGTATGGAACAAGAAGAGACTTAGAAGCAAAAGCAACTCTGGGCAGCAAGGACAAGGCAAGGGGCATCACAGTCCCAGATTGGAAGTTGTGCTACAGAGCTACTGTGATAAAAACAGAATGGTACTAGCAATACACACACACACACACACACACACACACACACACACACACACACATCCCTGAGAATCAGTGGAACAGCATTGAAGAGGTAGAAACATCTCCAAGAACACTCAGCTACCTTACCTTTGACCAAGAGGCCAAACACCTTCACTAGAAGAAAGATGGCCGCTTTAATAAATAGTGCTGAGAAAGCTAGTTTTCCACATGCCAAAGACTAAACCTAGGCCCGTATCTCTCACTGTCCCTTAAACTAAAATTGAAGTGGCTCTAAGACTAATATTAAAACAGAAATGCTATCTGCTAGCAGACAGGATAGGTAAAACTCATGAAAACAAACTGCAAAGACTTTATGACTAAAACCTTGATTGCACAGGAAATATTACAGAGAGTCAACAACCGAGATTGCATCAAACTCAAAAGCACAGAAAAGACACCAGCAACAGAATGAACAGACAACCCACAGAATGGGAAAACAATTTTTTACTATTTTTTCATACAAAGAACTAATATCTAGAACATATAGAGAACTCAAGAAAATCAGACTCCCCAAATTTAAAGACCCAGTCCAAACATGGGCATCTGAAACGAATAGACACTTCTTAGATGAAGAAGTACAAACAGCAAATAAATACATGAAAAAAGTGCCTGGCGGGGGCCTGGCCCTAGCTCAGTCCTTTAAGTGGCTGCTTCCA
>NW_004529187.1:0-596 GCF_000260255.1 Octodon degus
TCATAAAGACATTCATAGGCTGAAAGTCAAAGGATGGAACAAAATACTACATGCCCCAGCACCTCAGAAAAAAGCAGGGGTAGCAATCTTATTGTCAGACAGTCTCAACTTCAAACCAAGAATAATCAAGCAAAATAAACAAGGCCAGTATATATTGGTTAGGGGAAAAATACAAGAGGAAGAGGTAACACTCATAATTATGTATGTACCAAACATGGTAGCACCCAACTATATAAAGCAAATCTTAATGGACATGAAAAATCTAATATCCAACACCACAGTCTTAACAGGAGACCTTAACACCCCCTTATCCCAAAGAGATAGGTCAACCAGACAAAAACTTAGCAAAGAAATAATAGAACTGAACCGGAGCTTGAAACAAATGGACTTGGTGGACATATACAGAGTATTCTATTCAAGCACAGCTGAATACAAATGTTTCTCAGCTGCACATGGGTCATTTTCTAAAATAGACCACATACTGGTCCATAGGTCACGCTTAAGTATATACAAGAAAACAGAAATTATCCCATGTGTATTATTTGACCACAATGCAATGAAACTGGAAATAAATGACAAAAGAAACCAGAAAAAAA
>NW_004529187.1:2716-3431 GCF_000260255.1 Octodon degus
AAAAGTCAATAGCATTCCTCTACACAGATAACAAACACACTGAGAGAGAAGGTAGAGAAACAATACCTTTTACAATAGCATCGCTGAAAATGAAATACCTTGGAATTCACTTAACCAAAGAAGTCAAAGTTCTTTTCACAGAAAATTAAAGTATTCTGAAAAAAGAGTTTGTAGGGGATTTCAGAAAACAGATATTCCCTGCTCCTGGATAGGAAGAGCCAACATTGTGAAGATGGCCATACTCCCAAAGTTGCTGTACAGATTTTAATGCAATCCCTATCAGACTACCACCCACATACGTCACAGACCTAGAGAAATTGTTCCTAAAATTTATTTGGAACCAGAAAAGACCTAGAATAGCAAAGGCAATCCTGGTCAACAAAGACAAGGAAGGACACTTATAATTCCTGACTTGAAATTATACTACAAGGCTACTGTGATAAAATCAGCATGGTACTGGCAACGAAATAGACCTGAAGATCAATGGAATAGATTAGAAGACGTTGAAGCCCCTAGGAACATACTCAGCCACCCTATCTTCGACAAAGGGGCCAAACATACTCACTGGAAGAAAGATAACCTCTTTAACAAATGGTGCTGGGAAAATTGGCTCTCTACATGCCAAAAACTCAAACTTGACCCGGGTCTATCACCATGCACTAAGCTAAAGTCAAAATGGATTAAAGATCTAAACATTAAAACAGAAACACTAAAT
>NW_004529188.1:0-603 GCF_000260255.1 Octodon degus
CTGCGCCTGGGCTGGGACTGGTCCCGCCGGCGCAGGGTAGCAGGAAACTCTCCGCACACTCACCGGACCTGGGCTAGGACTGGGTCTCTTATTTTTCATACTTTTTCAGAACATTTTCCTTCATGCTTTTCTTTAAGGGTTGAATAGACTCAGGAGTCTCTAATCGCTAGTCAGTTAATTTTTATATTCTTTCATCTATGGTAACTTTCTTCTACTTTTTTGTCATGCATATTCAGCTTTGTCAGCACCACCAAATCCTAATGTATTCAGAGGTTAGGTTTCAGGAAGATGGTTAGACTATGAGGGCTCTATGATTGTCAAGGATTCATCTTCTGAAGAATACAGTGCAAATATACCATTAGGAGGAAAGGCCTCGGCAGACACGGTGAGTCAGTGCTACGTGTAAGGGTTGTCTGCCATCCCTGGCCCCTCATTCACTCTCTGCTTTCTTGCTACTGTGACATGAGAAACTTTTCCTCAGGAAATTTTCCCACTATGTCCTACCTGCCTTGGTGACTGCTGTCTATGATGTGGAGCTAATCATCTAAAACCATGCTCTAAAATAAACTTCTCTTTCTTTCTTTTTTTTTTTTTTTTTTTTTT
>NW_004529188.1:1733-2913 GCF_000260255.1 Octodon degus
GAGCTCTCCCTCCATACTTTCCTGAAAGAGTCCTGTAGATCCTTCTCTTTGGTTTAGGTCTTAGTCTATTTTCAGTTGATTATTTTATGTGTTTTTGCTAAGGGTCAGATTTCATTCTTTGGCATATTCTATTTTATAAAAATAATTCATTGAGAGCTGGCCAGATAGCTCAGAGGATTAAAGAATCTGCTTAGGCAGATGGAGGGGACTGGGGTTTGATCCCTGGCCTGCTGTGCTGGCCCTACCCCCAGGGCACACTAAGACTGAAATTGAGACTGGGCATGGTGGTGTGCACCTATAATCCCAGCACTTGGGAGGCTGAAAAACAGGAAGGATCACTACAAGTCCAATCTGTGTAGTGAGACCCTGTAGACCCTGTATTAAACACATTAAAAAAATAATTCACTGAAGAGATTATCCTTTTTTCTATCATGTATTCTTCATGCCTTTATCAAAAATTATTTGAACACATTGACTAAGTTTTATTTGTGATTCTCTTCATTGGTCTTTGTCTTTTAAATAAATTCTGGGTGCCACTTAAGAATGTTGGCAGACACTGGGCAAGCTGTGGGACTCTGGAAATCTCTGACCTTCCTCAGCCCCTAGAGCACAAACATGGAGCTTCTGCTAGTGCAGGTCCAAAATTTAAGAACGTAGAAGGACTCCAATTGGATTGCAGGGTGCAGGAGAGCTGTGATTCATGGGTCCAGTGCAAGCAGGAGTGGAGTTTTGTGTAGCCATTTAAGAATTTTGCAGGACTCTGGGTGGCCTGTGGGACTCCAGGGAATTATTAGAGCTTCAAAAATACCAAAACAAAGGACCAAAAGGCAATTCCACACCTCTAGCCCTCTCGGAACAAATCCAGAGGACAGAGACAAACAAGAACTTAGAAATAATACACCTGCAATCTCTGAAATGATAGCAACTGCAGTCCAAAAGCAAGTCCATCACGCTATAAAAGAAGTAAGGTCAGAAATAATCTCTCAGGTCCAAAAACAAATGACAGCAATCACAAAAGTATTACTCAACACAGTTAAAGAAAGCATAGATAAAAAAAAAGTATAGGAGAATAGAAAAATGACAGAAACACTGTGTTAACAGTATAGCAAAGAATTATAATGCGTGAAACAGATTCAAACAGATATCCCTGAAATTAAGAACTCCATTGAAAGCTGCAAAA
>NW_004529189.1:0-2824 GCF_000260255.1 Octodon degus
AGTGGATGCCACTTGAACATATACTCATAAGTGAAATAAACCAGACACACATGTGTAAATATCGTATAGTCTCCCTAGTATAAGAACTCTAAAGAAGAAGTACGAAAAGAAAGATATAATACAAGTAAAAGGAAAGCAGGATCCCAAGGACTAACTAATCAAGAGAGGGAAAGGAGAAGAACTAGGAAACATTACAATGTCAAGCCATACAGTTATATGTAAAAGATGAGCAAGGCAATGATCCTGAATGCCTAAGGAGAGTCACATGGAGAGAAAACCTTCTCTTGGGCTTTCACAGAGAGCACATTGGCCAAGCAATGGCCATGACTCATCCACATGTCTGACACTGACAAAAGATCTACAATCTGAGGTACAGAATCTCAGGATAATTCCTGAGGGGTTTTCACTGACCTCATCAGATACAAAAGTTGCAACTCTTGTTGCATAGGTCTTACTTAATCTTGGTCTCAGTTGTCCAGCAGAAAAGTATAAAAATGAAGTACAAGAAGTAAAGACATGCTATAGTATTCAAATAATGGAACTTAACAAAAAAAAGGGTATACAGATGAATAAAATTTATTAAGAATTTGTTGAAGGCACTATTGTAAATCTCTGTAGTATGTAATTTTGATGTGAGGGCTTTATAATTTCAGAAAAAGAACACATAGAAAGCAGGTAAAATACAGAAAAGGGGATACAGATGAATGTCCATTTTGTATCTGTGTATTCAAAGTGTTTAGGATAGATATACAGTTACATTATCTTAATGAATAGAGGGATTTTTTCTACTAGTGTTTGTAAATAGGATATCATGTCCACATCCTGTACAATAATTAACCACTAGGAAGAATGTATGCAATGTGTTAATTATTGAAACTGTCCTACCAATTTGATTTGAAACTGTCTCATTGCTATCTGTTTATCAATAAAATTATTGAAAGAAAAAAACATTTTTAAAAAATGAAGTAAAGTCGTGTTGTTATGTTGAGCTGTAGGGGATTCAGGCCAGTAATTTCTGACACTGCCAATCAAGTGGAAGACCCAATACTATTATGGACTACTGGACTCTTTTAGAATATTTTGTTGAGTTAACACACCTATACATTCAAATGATAGAATTAAACAAAAAAGGGGATATATAAATTAATGTCCATTTTGTATCTATTTATTTAAAATGGTAAGAATGAATATATAGTTGCATTCTCTTAATGAATAGAGGGATTTGTTGTAATTGTGTTTGTTAACAGGATATCATGTCTGCATCTTTTAGACCAAATAACCTCTAGGAAGACAGTATGCAATGTGTTAATTATTGAAACTGTCCTACCAATTTGATTTGAAACTGTCTCATTACTATTTGTCTGTTAATAAAATTATGGGGAAAATACAATAAATAATAAAAAAAACTTCCTTTCTTTGTACATCAAGTAGATTCAAACCAGGTATGCCTAGCATGTACAAGGCTGAGGCAGGTCGTTCAAGACCACCCTGGCTTACACAATGAGCTCAAGATCAGCCTGAATAACAGAACAAGACCCTGTTTCAAATAAAATGAAACAAGTAAGTCTCAAGTATTCTCTTAAAACAACAGAAACACCAAGGGAATTGCAGACTTACAGCACTTCTGTATCTGTTCTGTTTTATTCAAAGAAACAAACCTGGAAGTAACTCAAATATCCATCCACATGAAGTCTATTAATTGTAGTATTTTCTGTAAAGAAATATAACTTAGAAAGCAATACAAATGAAAAATAAACTAAAATAAACAGAAAGTTAAAATGAAAAAAAAATTGATCTATTCAACTGTAATACTGAATTCCTAGACTCTAAAGTATGAAAAATCTGAATGTTCATTTTAATGGAAAATAAAATAAAGTTGTTAAAAAAAGAAAAAACTATGATTTTATATATGTAGCTTTTGAACTAGATAAATGATATTCTAATAACAGAAGATTAATGGCTGCCTAAACATAGTGGTAAGATGATATTAGAGATTCCTATCTGTATAGTAACAAAATGCACTAGTGTGTATATATTTTTCAAATTAATTAAATTGTGAAATTAAATTAAATAAAACTTAATGTAAATTTTCCTAATATGTTTGACTTTTAATACAAAGAAAAGCCTTTCAATAATGTGAAATAAGTACTTTGCTCTTTTCTCCCTGAAGTGGCATGAGCAATTTTCAAGCTAAAAAAAATTGATCACCTTTCTTATTTATTTTTTATCACCTTATTTATAAACAAATGTCAGCTTCTACCTTGATGCCAAAGAGGAAGTAGTATGACCATAAAATATTTGATAGGTGGGGTGAATTTGTGTCAGTCAGAATAAGACCAAAAAGTATTAAGGAAGGAGAAATTTAAAAACCAGTCAGATAGGACAGTAAAGACTTATTACAGTTTCAGAAAGCTACATGTCCATTCAAGATCCATTAAGAAAATAATCTGAGGGTGTGGGCAGTAGGAAAAGATCAGAAGGAAGTGGCTTGCCATGATGAAGACACTTAGCTATGGAGTGCCTTGGGTATCACACAGGTGCCATCTCACTGAATGTGTGTTCAATAAATGGCCCTAAGATCAACTGAATTGTGTAAGCATTTTAAATATGTTTCTGAAGTACAAGAGCATCTTTTAGTACCTGTGTGTCTTCATCTGAGGTAAATTATGAGAAATTCACAAACTCAGAGCTTGGAGTGAATTCCACTGATATTTTTGTCTTGGTGAAAAGATAGAGCTGTTTTAATAATGTTCAGAAACATAAAATCCAAAATTATTTACTTTTTCTATCATTAATTTCTGCTTTTTTTTATTTTTTTATTTTT
>NW_004529190.1:0-614 GCF_000260255.1 Octodon degus
TCCATTTCTTCTGTCTTTTCATTGTGTGAGGGTAAAGATTTTGGAAGTAGATATTGATCTCTTGAATTTCTCTAGTGATTTTTGCCCTTTTCATTCTTTATTGCATGAGTTGTGTGTTTTCATTCCTATTTTGATAAAATTGACTAGGGGTTTATCAATTTTATTTATTCTTTCAAAGAACCAATACTTTGGTTCATTAATTTGTTGTGTTGTTAGCTTTGTCTCCAATGCAGTAATTCTGCTCTGATCTTTATAATTTCCTGCCTTGTTTGGGCTTTGGGCTTGACTTGCTTGTTTTTTTCTATGAGCTTGAAATGCAGAATGGGATTATTTATTTGGGCTTGCTCTGTTTCCCTGATGTGCGAATTTACCGCTATAAATTTCCCTTTTAAGACAGCTTTCATTGTATCCCACGATTTCTAGGAATTTCTATCTGCATTTTCATTTGATTGTAAACATTATTTAATTTTTTTTCTTTAATTTCATCTGTGACCCACTGATTGTTCAGGAGATTATTATTTAATTTCCAAGTGTTTATGGAGTTTTTGCGATTCCTTTTGTCAATGATTTCCACCTTCATTGCACTATAGACAGATAGTATGCGTGGGATAGTT
>NW_004529190.1:2078-2874 GCF_000260255.1 Octodon degus
ATTTAAAATTTCTGAATTTAGTTCAACTTATAATCATTAAAGCATATACATAAAAATATTACACAAAATTAAATAGCACCTTATTCCACATTAGAAAGAAAAAAAGGACTGTGTAAGAAACTAGATTAAAGAACTGAAAGACAAGATCTGTCCTCTTTGAATTTTATACTTAACAAACATACTTTTGAAAACTAAAAGTAAGATTTTCTAGTTATACAAACTTAAAATATTTTAATACCTCCAGAAGTAGCATATAGAAAATGGCAAAGAGCATAATTCAAAATGCAAGAGAAGTTGCAGTATGCTCCTGGATGAACAATAAAGAGCTCTCAATATGATAGTTATGCAGGACTATATAAAAGAAATATTAGATGAACCCTTATTTAAAGGTCATTGCAGATTTCTATGAAACAGTACCAATCTTTTGTTGGGTTATACACATATTTTTTCCAATATATGTGTGTGTATGTGTGTATAAAAGATAGGGAAGAAGTAATGTAAAGGCAACAGAAAGTGGAAATATACTTTTCAAAGTTTCTAATGCTAGGAGAAGATATCATACAATGTCTATTAAATGAATTGTAAGTCAAAGATATAGTGTAAATCTTAGAACAATTAAGATTAAGCAATATTCAGAAAATTAAATACTAATTAACAATTAAATGTTTCAAAACAATTGAACTAAGAAAAACTTTTAATGATAGCAAAGAAGTACCAAGAGTAAAACATAAGATAAATACTGGAATGGCAAGTAAATGACCAGCACTTCTAAACAGTTTGAGGATAGGATGTAGCA
>NW_004529191.1:0-412 GCF_000260255.1 Octodon degus
TTATCTCACAGACAACATCTGACATGGAGTCCAGAATGTACCTCACAAGTTCGGCTATAACTACAGATTTTATAGGTACAGGGTTCCTGATAGTCCCAGGGGGATAAACAAAGAAATCAACCTGTTCTCCTTATTGTGTATTTTTATGGGCTGGAATATCCTGTCACACAGAAAAGAGGGATGGGAGTGTATCCTAGTTCAAGCAATGGCACCTCAGTCCAAGATGTCTTGCTTAGAACAAAATGGAGTTAAGGGATGTTTCACTATACACAAATCCATAAATGTAATACACCATAAAAATAGATCCAAGAACAAAAATCTATGATTGTCTCAATACATGTAGGAAAAGCTTTGAGAAAGTCCAATACTCATCCTTAATAAAAAATAAAAACCTACATTAATATCAAAACTG
>NW_004529191.1:2277-2886 GCF_000260255.1 Octodon degus
ATGAATATATGTGCACACATGTTTATAGCACCACAATTTGTCAGAGTCAAATCCTGGAAATATCACACATTCCCATCAAGAGAGGAATGGATAAAGAAGGTGTGATATTTTTACATGATGTAATATTATTACACCATGAAACAATATCTTTGAGGCTTTCATCAGTAAATGGATGCAGAGTGACCTCTTAACTGAAATAAATCAAACCTGTATAGGCAAACATTGTATTGTCTTCATAGTGTGAGAACCTAAAAGAGAAAATGGAAGGCTACAGTAGATACCGGGAAAAATGAAGACACTTTAAAAAAAACTGTTACTGAGTTGAGGCAGACAGGACAAGGAGTGGAGGAAAGAAGTATATCTATGTGCTAACCCTGGGTGTTTTGGACAACTGTACCGTGGATTTCTGCTGGTCTTTGGAAAAGAACAGATAATGCTTATTTTGTTTTGACTCCTTTTTTAATTGCTTGTTCTTTATCTGTGTCTTAGTAAGTTTTTTACTCGATGCTGGAACCAAACACTCAAAATGAAGGAAGGAAAGGTTTATTTAGCTCACAGTTACTGGAGGGTTCAGTCCATATTCCCCTGGCTCCAAGGCAAATGACAGCA
>NW_004529192.1:0-741 GCF_000260255.1 Octodon degus
ATCCTCTGAGAAGCGTGTGTTCATCTCAGATGCTCATTTCTGGACTGGGTCTTAAAATTTTGGGGCCCTAGTGTTTTTTAGTTCTTTATAAATTCTAGACAGCAGACCTTTGTGTGAGTATTTATTTGTCATGATTTTTTCCAAATGTGAGGGTTGTCTTTTCACTTTGTTGGTAATTTTTTTTTGACGTGAAAAAACTTCTCAGTAGGAGCAGGTCCCAGTTGTTAATTCTTTCAAGTGTTGCCCGTGCGATTTCATTTTTGTTCATGAATTCTTTGCCTACCCCTATGTCTTCAAGAGTTCCTCCTACCTTATCTTCCAGGAGATTTAGTGTCTCTGCTTTAATGTTTAGATATTTAATCCATTTTCACTTTAGCTTCGTGAATTGTGATAGACCTGGGTCAAGTTTTAGTTTTTGGCATGTACAGAGCCAGTTTTTTCAGCACCATTTATTAAAGAGGCTATCTTTCTTCCAGTGAGTATGTTTTGCCCTTTGTCAAAGATAAGGTGGCTGAGTGTGTTTGTAGAGGCTTCAGCATCTTCGAATCTATTCCATTGATCCTCAGGACTATTTTGTTGCCAGTACCATGCTGACTTTATCACAGTAGCCTTGTAGTATAATTTCAAGTGAGGAATTGTAATGCCTCCTACCTTGTTGAATTGCCCAAGATTACCTTTGCTATTCTAGGTCTTTTATGGCTCCAAATAAATTTTAGGAATGATTTCTCAAGCTCTGTGAGG
>NW_004529192.1:2697-3186 GCF_000260255.1 Octodon degus
TTTTTTTCTGGTTTCTTTTGTCATTTATTTCCAGTTTCATTGCACTATGGTCAGATAATATGTATGGATAATTTCTGTTTTCTTACATATATTTTAGCATAACCTATGGAGCAGTGTGTGTTCTGTTTTAGAAAATGACCATGTGCAGCTGAGAAAAATGTGTATTCAGCTGTGTTTGGGTGGAACACTCTGTATATGTCCACTATGTCCTTTTGTTTCAAGCTCTGGTTCAGTTCTGTTATTTCTTTGCTAAGTTTTTGTCTGGTTTACCTAACTTTTTGGGTTAAGGGAGTATTAAGGTCTCCTGTTAAGATTGTGATATTGGATATTAGATTATTCATGGCTGTTAAGATTTGCTTTATATAGTGGGATGCTCCCGTGTTTGGTGCATGCATATTTATGAGTGTTACCTCTTCCTCTTGAATTTTTCCCCTAACTAGTATATAGTGGCCTTCTTTATTTCTCTTGATCATTGTTGGTTTGAAGTTG
>NW_004529193.1:0-496 GCF_000260255.1 Octodon degus
TCAGCCATGTGGATGAGTCATGGCCATTGCTTGGCCAATGTACTCTCTGTAAAAGCCTTAGAGAATGTTTTGTCTCCATAAGACTCTCCTTGGGCACACTCTACATCATCTATCACTTTCTTCTTTGTCCTCATAATCTCCTTGATCAGAAAATTTGGGACACTACCAAGTTACATGATGTAAGAGTACAAGTTCTCATAAGTCCTGAGTCTTAATTGACCTTGGAAGGCTAGGGCCAAAATGTTGGCTTTCCTTGCAGTCCTTCTTATTGGCTAATTTGGTCTGCAAACATAGGTTATTAACCATCCAGAACACAAGCTTATCACTATTACCATACAACTTAGGTTGTTAAGCTTAACCTCAATATCGTTCTGAATATCAAACATCATAGGCATAACATGCAACAGATATTTTTCATCAAGTATTGATATGTTGAACTTTAAGTCCTTACAGAATATGATAAAAAAATTAAAAAGTAGAATATATTTTTAAAATA
>NW_004529193.1:1391-2019 GCF_000260255.1 Octodon degus
CGTGGCACTGGATATTAGATTTTTCATGTCCATTAAGATTTACTTCATATAGTTGGATGTGTCCATGTTTGGTGCATGCATATTTTTGAGTGTTAAAGAGGCTATCTTTCTTATACTGAGTATGTTTGGACCCTTGGTCAAAGATAAGGTAGCTGAGTGTGTTTGTAGTGGCTTCAGTGTCTTATAATCTATTCCTTTGATCCTCAGGTCTATTTTCTTGCAGGTAACATACTGATTTTTATCACAGTAGCCTTGTAGTATAATTTCAAGTCAGGAATTGTAATGTCCCCTTCATTGCCCAGAATTGCCTTGGATATTCTAGGTGTTTTCCAGTTCCAGATAAATTTTAGGAATGATTTCTATATGTCTGTGAGATATATTGGTGGTAGTCTGATACTGTTTGCATTAAATCTGTAGAGCAATTTTGGGAGTATGGCCATCTTCACAATGTTGGTTCTTCCTATCCAGGAGCATGGGATATCTTTCCATTTTCTGAAATCCTCTAGGATCTCTTTTTTCAGAGTACTGTAATTTTCCTTGAAAAGGTCTTTGACTTCTTTAGAGAGGTTAATTCAAAGGTATTTCATTTTCCTCGGTGCTATTGTAAAAGGTATTGTTTCTATAATTT
>NW_004529194.1:0-924 GCF_000260255.1 Octodon degus
CGGTTCAATCCCCCAGCACCACATGCCAGCCAGCCCCGCCCCCTGGTGGGCTGAGCTGGCTATATACACACAAAATAAATAAATATTTAAAAAAAAAATCTCAACCAGAAATCATGCATTATTTCTATATTTTATTTGATTGTATTTTCACTTATTTTGGCGGAACCGGGGATTGAACTCAGAACCTTGTGCTTGCCAGGGAAGCGCTTATTCCACTAAGCCATCTCCCCGGCACCTATTTCTATATTTTAGAAAATAAAAAATGTGGGTTGGAGATGTAGCTTAGTAGCAAAGTGCTCAACTAGCAGGTAAAGGTTCAAGGAAAAGAGGAGCCAGGCATGGCGGGTGGTGCACACCTGTAATCCCAGCACTCAGGAGGCTGAGGCAGGAGGATCTTGTGAGTTTAACACCAGCCTGGGCTACAAAGTGAGCTGAACACCAGCCTGAACAGCACAGAGATACTGTCTCAAAAAGACACAGACAAAAAAAAAAGCAAAAAGACCAGAGAGGGAAATGGAAGAATGAGGGGAGGAAAGGAAAATGAAAGAGGAAGGAAGAAGGAAAGGGAGAAGGAAGAAGAAAATTTCTGTGTGTGTGTGTGGTACTGGTGATCAAACTTAGGACCCTGCCCTTGCAAGGCAGGTGTTTATGCCACTGAGCTATCTCCCCGGCCCAGAAAATGTTATTTGTTTTTAATGTATTTAGCACAGGGTCTCACTATATAGATTAGACTCATAGTGATCATTCTGTTTTCAGCCTCCCAAAAGCTGGGATTACAAACCCTCGACACCACACCCAGTCTCAGTCCCTGTCTCAGCATCCCCTGGAGGCAGGACCAGCATGCCACGCCGGGTATTGAAGCTGGGTCCCTTTGCCTAAGCAAGTACGTTAGTCCACTGAGCTATCTGGCCAGCCCTGGAAAAT
>NW_004529194.1:2664-3199 GCF_000260255.1 Octodon degus
AAAAAAAAAAAAAAAGTAAAACTCAATGGTAGTGACAGATTGTACTCATAGCTGAACTGTATGCTGTAGGCAAAGAAACTTAGTAGGGCAAAAATAAATTTTAAAAATGGTAGGTAAATTTTGTTACATATACTTTATAATTTAAAAACATGTACCTAAAAGATATTATCAAAAATATGGGGGCCGGGGGGCTGGTGAGATAGCTCAGTGGTCTAAAGCGCCTGCTTAGGCAAGCATGCAAGGACCTTGGTTCGATCCCCAGCACCACATGCCATGCCAGCCCCGCCCACAGGGTAGGCTGAGCTGACCATAAAAAAAAAGAAATAAAAATATAGGGGACGGGGAGAGGGCTCAGTGGAATAAGCGCTTCCTTGGCAAGCGGCAGAGACTGAGTTCAATACCCGGTTCCGCCAAAAAAAAAAAAAAAAAAAGTTGAAGACGTACTTCATGTGACAATAAAAAAAGACACACTACAATGCCAGGCCCAATAGCACATAGCTGTAATATCAGCACTTAGAAGGCTGAGGCAGGAAGA
>NW_004529195.1:0-466 GCF_000260255.1 Octodon degus
TTCTTTTTTTATTTCAGAGAAGAATTGCACTCTGAATTCTTCTATAACTTTCTGCTGTTGCTTATTTACTATTGACACTATTAATTCATACCTTTGACCTGAGCTAGTGTCCTCTGCACTTGTTTTGGGTGGGCATTGGGTTTTCTCCATATATTTCTGCATTTGATTCTTTACCGCAGATGTTATTAATTCAGGGATTTCTTTTTTATATCCAATCTGAGTTCCTCTATATCTTTCTGCAGCTGTTTCCTTATTTTAGAAGCCATTGATTCATTGCTTTCAGCTGTGTGATTTCCAATTTGTTCTGTGTTAGTGTCCTCTGCACTTTTTACGAGTGGGCTGGGGTTCTGAGGTTGCATTTTGTTCTTTCTCATCATTTTGTGTAGCACTGTCTTCTGACCCTTGTTGTAGATCTTCGTTGTAGTTATACCCTTAGCACGTACTGAAGTTCAGGTGCAGATCTACA
>NW_004529195.1:1891-2866 GCF_000260255.1 Octodon degus
TGATGCACTGCTTTCCTGTGCATCCATGCGGCATCGTTGAGGGGTTTGGCAGTGGAGAGGGAAGAGGCGGAAAGCTACAGAATCTATAAGGCACAATTCCTATCTTCCCTGGGTTTACAGTTCAGCAGGCAAAGGAATGATGAGGGTAGGCATATAAGTGGCACAGTAAATACTCCGGAGCAAGGATGAGAATAATGAAATCCGCTAGAGTCCAGACACACCTGGATACAAGTTCCTTAATTTGTCTTCCAGGAAATCCTCCAGGCCTTTCACTAATGATTGCTACAGTTTGGAACTGGCTTTTCAAGACTGGACATGAGTAGAAGCAACCAGCTCAGGTGGCCAATGATATCACAAGTTCAAAATCCCCTACCCTCATCATACCTTTGGTCAAAAGAACCCTTGCTGGGTGTGGTGGTGCATACCTGTCATCTCAGCAATCTGGCAGGCTATGGCAGGAGGATCACAAGTTCAAACCCAGCCTGAGCAATTTAGCAGCTTGGTGAAACTGTCTTAAAATTTCAAAATATATTTCTATTTTGGGAGGGTTCTTGGTTATTCGTGTTTTGAGACAGGGTCTCTAATTCAGGCTGGCCTCAAACTGTGCAGCCCAGGTTGGTGTCAAGCTCCTCCAAGTGTTGGAATTACAGGCCTAAACCACCATGCCCAACAAATAAACATTTTTTTAGCAAATTATCCTTTTTTATTTTTATTTATTTATGTGTGTGTGTGTGTGTGTGTGTGTGTGTGTGTGTGGCCAGCTCAGCCCACCAGGGGCTGGGGCTGGCCGGCATGTGGTGCTGGGGGATTGAACCGCGATCCCTGTGCTTTGCTAAGCTTGTTCTAAGTCGGTGCTTTAGACCACTGAGCCATCTCACCAGCCCAACATTTTATTTTATATGGCTTGGGATGTAGCTTAATTCCAAGGCTCTGCATTTAATCCTCAGTACTGCCACTCAAACAGGAAAAAGACAA
>NW_004529196.1:0-506 GCF_000260255.1 Octodon degus
CATTCTGTAAGCACAGAAGTTCTATCCACATTCTGGTATATTTTTCAAATTTATCATTTTGAGTAATTTTTAAAGAAATTTCCATCTCCTCAGTCCAGCATTTAATGAGTTATTTTAATGTTTAAGCCATTGTGAATGAAATTTTTTCCTGTTAATTCTCTCCTGGTTCATCCAATGTATATCAAAAGTAATTAATCTTTTATAAGTTGGCACTATATTCCACTTATTTTGTGAATCTGCTTTTCCACTTGTCAGCATTTTGAGTTTTCTTTTGAAGATATTCTAAGTAAAAGGGCTTATGTTTTACTAGGAAATATTTTATATATTTTGTTTTGCATATTTGTAGAATTGCTCATTGTTTTCTTTCCTCATTATTCTAGCTATAATTTTAAGTATTGCATTGCATAACATTGGAAAGAGTGGAGATCCTATCACATTCTTGATACTGTATTATAAACAACCAACAAAATGCTTTAATTTTCTTCAGGCAATCTGATGTTGGCAGC
>NW_004529196.1:2266-2775 GCF_000260255.1 Octodon degus
TGTGCCTTTCCTCATGGCTCAAATTTAGTCAAACTTTTGCAGCTTTATATACAATAAAGTCCTCGGTGACTACTAGTGTAATCCAGTTTTGCTAAGCGAGCAACTTCACCAGTCAGGGGTGAAAAACGTTTCCCATAGACAAAGCCATTTCGATGCCTCACACAGAAAAATGTTTTTAAACCAAGAATTAGAAAACCAAGTCATAACCGGTGTTTAAATTCGCAGAGGCATATGAAGAATTCACTGGCAGTTTACTGAGTTTGTTATAATCATTAGTTTCATGCTCAGATGTAGACTTTGAAACAAAAATGTAACATGGGTTGGATCCATTTACATGAAAAAAAATCAGTCTTTATCATATTGGAGATTCCGTGGACATAATTAACACAGTAATGGACTAACAAAGGTTCCCATGGCATGGGTTGTCCTGAGGACAGGGTAAGGCTTTCTCTCTTTGGGCCATTGGACCGCATTGCTATGAAGCGTGAGGAGTCAGGGCTCTTCGCATA
>NW_004529197.1:0-2816 GCF_000260255.1 Octodon degus
CTGTCAGTCTCAGGTTGCTGGAGTTCGAACCTCACACCTCTCCCGCTGGCCAAAAGTGCCCTGAAGGCATTCGAGGAACAAAAAAAAAAAAAGAAAATTCTTACTGCCTTATACATCCAATGAACACTAAAAAGTTTTGTTCACAGATTACTGTGCTAATAAGCGAACAGTGAAACAGGATTGTATGGATTTCTCTTTTTTCTTTCTGCATTAGTCTTTATGTTTTCTTTAAATTTTACAACATTTTCCAGATCATTACTATTTGATGCTCTTGGAAATTAGGGATAGCTCCATTTTGCACACATGTTCAGGTGCTTGGAAGTCCACGTTGCACTTGGATATTGTGCCTGGGGGCGTGCACTGTAGCAGCTGGTCAGTCTAGTGGGCTGCTGCTTCGCTATCCTGTGTGAACTTTCACAGCCTTTAGAAGAGATTAAAAGTTATCGGCTCTGGTATCAGTGGGTTAATATCTGCAGAGTTCTAAGGACACTCTTAAAGAAAGACATTTGCAAAAGGAGACAATCATAGGCTTCCTGCTGTCCCTAGATTCATCCATAATTTCCCAGGGACTCTCATTTAAAAGTACCTATATTGTTGAAAACCCATTTAGTTTCACATTCACAAAAGCGTTCAACTGGTGATTGCTGCAAACAGGGAAAATTGCCACTCAAGTATTCAATGCCTTGAAAATAATATTGAGAACTTTAAAGATCAGGGAACTAATGGCCCAAAAGAATATGGGAAAGCTATTTAGAAGCCTGACAGTTGATTATAATCACAGTAGTGTTATTAAATTAGAAAATGCTATCTGCTAATTAAGGCAAGCCTATAGATAATTCACTTCTTGTCTCATTTTATCTCATACACACTCAGTCTACAATAGCTGACTGTGACCTCTAAATCACATCTTTGATCTCCTCAAACAACAGGACCATACCAAAGCAGATATTCCCCAAGAACAAAGTTTAAAACATTTTTTTTCTGTTATGTTCTAAGCATAGCAAATACAGTTCCTTATCTTCCCAATGACTGTATTAGAATAATTTAAAGTGTACATTTAAAACCAAAAAGTAGAAGATAAATGTCTTTATGAAAGTGTCAATTGAAAGCTAGTATGTAAAAGATAAATGTCTTTATTCTGTAAATATTAATGATTCATCAGTTGGTATCAGCAGTTTTCTGTGACTGGGGGGAACAGAAGAGCAGCTTTGGGCCGGGTGTCTCCTCTAGTTCAGACTGAAATATCCCCTGTGGGGTAGCAACAAAGATGACTGACTTACTAAATCATTGTGGACCTTTTGGACTCCACGCATTTTCCAGGAACCATTTTGGCGACTTTTAGTATGATATTGAATCCTTACACCAATCCAGGGAGTTGCTTTTTACTCACAGATGAGGAGTGTGAGTCTTGGTGAGTCACCTTGACAACTGTTACGCCAGTAAGGTTGTACAGGGGCGGAAGACCAACTTGTGTCAAAGGCATATTGTGGTGGGTGTGTAATAACCATGTTTGCAATCAGATCTGGGTGGTTCTCTTAAGCTTACTGTCTCATCAGTCCACTAAAGCAACCACAAAGAATAAGAATGTAATGTTTGCGTATTCACATATGTTAAATACTAATATAAGTTTCTATCTTATTGGATTTTGGTGCAAATATAGCTTGTCTTTTGCATTTACTCTTCTTAATTTTGGGTAAAACTAAATAGTTTTCTACATTGCAGGCTTAGTAAGAGTCAGTGTAATACACCCTGATGTAAGTCATTTGATATCCTTTTTTATGCTGCTTTGTATAAAATTTGTTGTTTCTCAGATATATGTTTATTGATAAAAGTACATAAATTTATACTCTTGAATATATATTTTAACTTCATTCCTACTACTATTAGTATACAGACACACACACACACACACACACACACACTCATACACATAGATTTTTTTCTTTCATGTCAATATCAAGAACAATGTTTTCTATACAATTAATTATCAATAAGCTGGTATTAATGATGCTAGTTAATTGATTTAATCTTTAAAATGAGTTATGCCAAAATTTTTATCTTTTGTTTATTTCGCTTATCTCTTGTGAGGCCTAGCATGTGCCCTGCCTCTTGAAATTATACAAGGTTCAAGATCACGACTTTGTTCATGATTTCTCTGCTCCCTCTATAGGGACAGTGAGATGTTATATAGTCAACAAAAGAACTCATTTCAACTGCCAGTCTTTTATGAAGAGATTTTAAATTTAATTGTATCTATTTTGTTAGAAATAAGTTCATTTTACCAATACTATATTCAATAAGTAACTCCTCTAAAAACAGCATGCCATATTAGTATTATATTTAATTATTTATAGAACGATTGCATTATAGATCTCATTTCGCTTGGAGTGATTTACAAAACTGAAGTGTGGGAAATTATTTCCATTTTAGATATAAAAATGGAAGACCTGGAGGGATGAAATTTAAATGATTTTCTGAAAGGACATGGCTGCCAAAAATGGAAATGTCCAAACGTCAAGTGCAAGGGTCATGCGCTGCCCAAGGGAGCCTTGACAGCCTTACCCTAGAGAATGGGGCTAGCGCTTGTTAGTACCTGAAGTGTTTCCATACACATCATCTCATTTCACTGTCACAAGACCTAGGCAGACAGGTATTTTTACACTTATTTCAGGACTATTTGTGATATAATTAAACTATTACTAGGAGATCATATCAAAAAATTAAATTCTGGTTTAAATAAATGACCTAGATGGCCAGTGACTATCACATTTTTTCTTTCTAAGATAATAATCAGAATGTCACTTTTGGGATCCTGA
>NW_004529198.1:0-934 GCF_000260255.1 Octodon degus
AAAAGAGGTATACAATAGCAGGTAAATAACATGTCAATCATAAGTCAATATATCTCAGTTATAACCATCAATGTAAATGGACTCAATTCACCAAGTAAAAGAAATAGACTGGCACAGTCAATTAGTAAGCAAAATCCAACAATATGCTATATACAAGAAACATATATAACTCATAAAAATTAATAGGCTAAAAGTCAAAAGACAGAAAACAATACTATGTGCCCATGCACCTCAGAAAAAAGCACAGGTAACAATCCTGTTCACAATCAGTCTCAATTTCAAACCAAGAATGCTCAAATGAAATAAAGAAGGCCATTACATACTCATAGGGGAAAAATACAAGAGGGAAAGGTAACACTCATAAATATGTACATACTAAACATGGGAGCACATAACTATGTAGGAGAATTCTTAAGGAACATTAAAATTCTAATATCCAATACCACAATATTAACAGAAGACATTAACATTCTCTTATCCTGAAAAGATAGGGTGAAAAAATGTGGTGTTTTATACAAAGGGGTATTATTCATCTATAAAGAAAAATAAACTAGAAGCCTTGATATATAAGTGAATGCCACTTGAAGATTTACTCATAAGTGAAAGTGAAATAATCCAGACCCACATGTGTAAATATTGTATTATCTCCCTAGTTAACACAAAAGAAGAAGCAAAAATTGAAAGATATAACATAGTTAAATGAAAGGTGAGAAGAGAGAAAAAGGAGAAAAGTTAGGAAATATGGAAATGAAAAAAAAAACATACATTTATGTAAACAAGATGGTTAAGGCAGTAGTCCTAAGAATTTCCATCAAGGTTTGAAAAATATCAGTTAATGGGTAGAATTCTCACCTTGACTAATTCCATATGCTGATATCTGTGAACAAGCAACTACTCTGGGGTAAGCAATGTATAATACTAAAACCATGCTGTA
>NW_004529198.1:1264-2769 GCF_000260255.1 Octodon degus
AAGCTCAACTGTCTTTGTTACAGGGTAATAATATCATTAAGCTTCTGTTCTGGATGTTTGACAACTAAAGTTTGCAGACCAAAAATTAGAGAAAAAGAAGAGCTATAATGATAGTCAATATTTTGGCCCTAGCCCTTCAAGGTCAGTGAGGACTCAGGACATAAGAGAACCAGTACTGAAACATCCTGTAACTCAGTGGTGTCCCAAATTTTCTGAGCCTGGAGATTATGGGGCCACAGAGGAAAATGATGGAAGATGTAGAGTGTGCCTAAGGAGAGTCACATGGATAGAAAACATTCTCTCAGGCTTTCACAGAGAGCAAATTGGCAAGCAAAGGCTGTGATTCATCCACATGACTGACACTGACAAAGAATCTATAAACAAAGTTTCAGGGTAAATCCTGAGGAGATTTGACTGACCTTGTCAGATGGAAAACTTACATTTCTTGTTATATAGGTATTGCTTTATCTTGGTCTTAACCATCCAGTAGAAAAGTATAACCACAAAGTATCAAAAGTAAAGCCATATTAATATGCTGGTCTGTAAAAGGTTGAAGTCAACAACTTTAGACAATTGCCAGTTCTGCTGTAAACCCACTACTATTATGGACTACTGGCATATATTGAGTTATTTTGCTGAATTGAAGTACCTACAATATTTGAACTGACATTGAATATGAGGTCCTTTATTTATTTATCTTTTAAAGTCATTATTAACTATTTGAAAATCAATGATAATTATTTAGCAAATTTAAAATTGTAGGCAAATTTTGAAATGTGAAAGATATGAGATGTAGACAGAGTCAAATTTAGTAAAATATTTCTGAAATGAATACATAATATGAGATTAATAATAGATTGCACATTCTAAATAAATTATAAGCTTAAATGAACATAACAATGAAAACTGTCTAAAATAAACATGAAGAAAAAAGAGTTTACAGATCAGTCATATAGTAGTTCACTCTGTGCCAAAATCAAGAAACTTATACTCATGTAATTAAAATTCTCAAAGTAGAATGGGGTAGGCAATAAATATTTAAAGATTTATAATTTCTGAATTGAATTGAAATTATTGCAACACATTTCCAAGAAAAATGAACCTTTTGCAGAAGAAATATGAATAAAGTCATACCAAGATACACAAAAATGAAATTGTCCAAAGCTAAGTGTAAAGAAAAAAATCATTAAAGCATGTACATAGAAAAAAAATATTAGCTATGGAAGAACAAACTTAAATAGCATCTTATCTCACATTAAAAAAGAGTAAATGGGTAAGAAACTAGACTTCTTTATTCAAAGGACTGAAAAGAAAAAAATTCTGTTATCACTGAATTTTATACTTAGAAAACATACCTTTGAAAACTAAAAGTAGAACATTTTCCATTTATACAAACTTGAAGTATTCTAATACCTCCAGACATGGCATATAGAAAATAACAAAGACCATAATCCAGAAGGCAAGAGAAGTTGCTGTATGGTCCTGGGTAAAGAATAAAGAGCTCT
>NW_004529199.1:0-815 GCF_000260255.1 Octodon degus
ATTTTTTTGGCAGAACCAGGGATTGAACTCAGGCCCTTGTGCTTGCCAGGGAAGTGCTTATTCCACTGAGCCATCTCCCCAGCCCCACCACGCTTTCAATAAGTGAGATTTTTCTTTCAATAAGTGAGATTTTTCCTTTTTTGCCCCCTTTTTTGATAAGGATTATTTTAACCAAGTGGTTATACTTTTTCTTTGCTATGTTAGGAAGGTGGCAAAACCACACATAGTTACAAAAATAGCAGCTAAATAATTCTTGGCATTTCTCTGACAGGTTTATTCTGAGTTACTGCAAGTATTTTTACAGAAGTTATCTCATTATTCTTCAAGATGTTGCAGTTCTGTCAGTGGCAAGAGTAACTATGTGCATTTTGCAGATGGGCAAACTGAGGCTGTGTCCACACTGCAGTGTGGTGTATGAAATTAGCAAAATTACCCAGATAATTCTGGCATCATGTGCTGGAGCTGAAGTGTTTGTGCACCTGCAGCAGGAAATATGTGATAAGTCTTTGTTTGTGGAATTAGTGCCCTAACAAAAGGCCTCAGCTGGTCAGGACAGTGGCCTTTCTTGATTTATTTCATTACTTCAGAAGCACAGAGTAAATCACATGGGAACGTGCTTACCCGGATGTTGCTAGTGATGCGAAGCCATCCAGGGTACATAAAGTCACCACACAACTCATGAGACAGTTATCAGTGATCAGTAGAAACTATACTTGCACAACCACAGTGAAATTTATCTGTCCCTTTCAATTCAGCAAATGTTTCTCAAACACACAGAGTCAGTAATAAAAATGCAAATGAGAAGTAGGTAAAGC
>NW_004529199.1:1944-2783 GCF_000260255.1 Octodon degus
AAAGAAAAGAAGAGGCTGATTGTTGTCGATGGAGGGGACAGCTTGAGGGACGCTCCAAACTAGGGCAGAAGTGGCACAGGCTGCATTCAGAGCAATGAAAGACCCATCTGGCTCCCGGTGCCAGGGGAGAGAGATGGGAGACGGCGTGGAAAGGAAGTCAGAGGTGGGACCTCAGGGGTCGTCCCACAAGCAGTAGCAGCCAGCAGATCCTTTACAGCAGAGGCCAGGCACACCTTAAGAGGTGTTGACTGTGTCAGCAGATTGGGGAATGGCGGGGGCTGGGGGTAGGAAGACCTGTTAGGCTGTTGTCACGTAAGAGATACTAGTGAGCAGGACTAGAGGAGCGGCAGTGGCAGTGGACAGATAAATGCATTTCTGAAATTGCATTAAGGAAACAGGACTGCTTTGGCTTATTGGTGAATTGAGCCTGGGAATGTCAAAGGGGCAAGTAGGGTCCAGACCGAGCTTGAGTTCAGGCCAGAGGTCTCCATGGACAGCCCTGCCCACCAGGTATTGGAGATAAAGTTTTAACTTACTGAGTTGGAGGCCCAAGAGGCCGGAAAGCACATAAAAGAAAACCTTGGGCTTAGAGAAGAGATCTGGGCAGGACACAGAAATGTAGAAGCCATGAGCTGGTATTTAAATCCATGTATTGAATGACGCACCAGGAAAACATGTACAGGAGATGAAAAGAATCAGAACTGAGTCTGAAAACATCCTGCATGTAGAGATACAGAGCTCAAGAAAGGAAGAGCATCTGCAAAGCAAACAAGAAAGTTGCCAGGAAAAAAGTGCATGCGTGTGTGTGTGTGTGTGTGTGTGTGTGTGTGAGAGAGAGA
>NW_004529200.1:0-557 GCF_000260255.1 Octodon degus
GAGAAATAGTCATATCTATAAATACAAAGCTCTGAAAATAAAAGAAAACACAAGTCATTTTATCTTAATTTTAACTTTTTAACTTATTACTAGAGATAATAAGAATGTATCAATGTATGCAAGTATATAATGCATATCGAAATGCAGGATTGCAATAGGACAAAAAATCAGTAAGGAGGGTTGAGCGGTACATTATAAGATTCAGACTACATGTAGGATTACGTAAATGATAATAAGCAAAAGATGTACATGACACACTCTCTAGGAACTTGAAAAATACATATACAGTCAACTGTTAAGGTATAATTAATAAAAAGCATATAATCCAAACATAGAGAAAGAACAGACAAGAAGTAAACAATACCTAACAATATGGTAAAATAAGGGAGTCATAACACTTTTCCTATTAAATGTAAAATGCCTTAGATCAATTACAAAAAGAAGGAAACAAAGTCAATGAGACAGAAAAGATATGAATAACACTATCAGTGAACTTGTTCTACTAGCAGTTTAAAAACAGTTAACCTCAGAAGAGTAAAATACAAATTCTTGCCAAA
>NW_004529200.1:1787-2814 GCF_000260255.1 Octodon degus
CAGACAAAAAGGAGTATAAAAGAAAAGAGGAACTTCACAATCTTTCCTCTTTTCTACTCCAATGAATTGTTCTGTTCTCACATCTGTAGCTATTCGTTAGTTAAATATCTGATTGGTTACGGGTCTTCCCTCTTGTGGAACTAAGACTGTGGTTTCGCTGCAAATAGGAAAGAAGAATGAGATTCATGGTTAAGCTGAATAAAGAAATATAAGGTTTAAATTTTTTAAATGTAATATTTCTTACTCTAAAGTGATATGATTATAAATAAGCAGCTTATTCAAATTATGCAGAATTCTTTTTGCCACTTATTAATTCTGTATTATATCTTAGTAGCACTTTCTATCTTATTTTTTGTAGATTCTGACTTAAGAATAATTATTGGGGGGGAGGCGGGGAGATAGCTTTTTAGCATAAGTACCTGACTGGCAAGTCCAAGGTCCTGAGTTCAGTGCCTGCTACTTCCACAAAAGAATAATTACTAGCAAATTTCATTCTTCAAAATGACCAATTCTTCCTTTTTTATAACCAATGAATATACAGCTTTCATACTTTTAAAAATCTCTAATATTTTCTGTTGGGTTTTTCTTATTCCTAGCTTCTTTTTGTGTTACTGTGGCTTCAGATTAACAGCAGCTTTAATCATTGCTGCATTTATGTAATCATACCTCTGATACGCTTACATAAATTGTCTGCTATTAATATGCCAATGAACACCTGCCTGTTTATTTCAAGATTCCTATCTTTTTATACTTGATTTTAATCAACATTTTCTCAAATTTAGACAATGCTGTTCAGTCACTGATTTTATACAAAATCCAAGCTTTTCTATTAACTTATGACCAGAAAATTTAAAATATTTCCTAATTACAAGTGTGCCCATTCTGATACAACATACAAGTCCCCATGCCCTTCAAAATGGTATAAATTAGAAAAATGAAAATTGCTGATAAAAGACAAATGCTTCCTGGACCAGCATGACTTATATACTTACTGGATTAGGCAGGATTCTCCAGAGAAACAGAATTA
>NW_004529201.1:0-430 GCF_000260255.1 Octodon degus
TTAAGTTCAAGGCCTGCCTGAGGCACACAGTGAGACCCTGTGCTAAAAAGATCAAAAGGAAAATCCGGTTTCCAGGTGAAATTTTGTACTTGCATCAGAGCTTTTGTTAGCAGTTGCCAGGTCCCCCAGGGTATCCCCCCCCTTCCTGGTGTGGTGCAGAAAGAACTGGGAAAGACACACAGAAGAGGTAGAGGGAATGTGCATTATTTGTCGTTGATATTTCTCAGACAGGTGTTTGACATGTAGTCCAGGAAACAGGGCGATAGGTCAGTAGAAGTGCTTGCCTTTCAAGCGCCCACCAGTATTGTATTTCAAAAAGCAAGCAAGGAAACAAACAAACAAAGAGGAAGATGTTGTCCAGGCTGTCCCAGAACTGGCTCTGTAGCCCAGGCTGGCCCTGGACTCACAGTGATCCTGCCTCAGCCTCCAG
>NW_004529201.1:1316-2655 GCF_000260255.1 Octodon degus
CCACAGAGTCAGCATGCAGCCCGGGGCTCCCGTGGAGCACGGCCAGGGCAGGCACGGGAAGCCCGCAGGTGCCCCGGCAGCAGTTTCGGTGCCTGTGCTGAGCTGCTGGGGAGCGGCCGCGTAGGAGATGGAGGTGTGGGACCCAAGCGCGGAGTCCGAGTAGCCAGGAAGGGGTTGCAGCTGGGCCATGCTCTTCTCTTTAGAGGACCTTCGTGCAGTGCGCCTGCACCTGTGTTCCTTGAACTCGCAGCTAGAGCCCTGCCTGCCTGCCCGTGTTACCCAAGGAGCCCTCTTCCTACGGTGCACTTCGGTGGAGCCCGACATGAGTGAGCTGCAGGTAGTTGCACTGTGTATCAGCTGCTCATCTACCCGGGCCACAGCCTGCACGCATCCATGCGTCCGCAAGCTATGGTCCCAAGTGCTCTTCACTGACCTAACCACCTCGATGAGTAGTAGGAGAGCCTCGGTGAGATGTGCTGGAAGGGCCAAGAGGAGGGGCTGCAGCTGTCTCTGAAGCGTGTCCAGGAAGAGAGGGCCTGTAGGGCTTCCCGTGCCTCTGCCTGTGGCAGCCTGTGCACAAACTAGGACTCTGGCCACATGCCCACTTTTCTCTTTGGAGTGGCTTGCTTGACATGGTCTGGGAGAACTTCTTGAGGTTTTCCACCGTCAACCATCCCATACGTGTGCTTCAGTAAGTGCATTTGCGTACTATTAAATGTTGCTGAACAGACAGATAGCTCAAAAGGAGCTGTCCTGTCAACAAAGGCGAGTTGCGCTTTCCTGACAGCCCCTGAGGTTTTTCCACAAGAACCGCCTTGATGTCAGCTCTTATCGTCTCAATGTCCTGCTGTTTCATTCCAAACAGTTCTGCCATTTGTAGGGGCGCTTCTGAAAATGTCTTTACTCTCCTTATGCGGTTTTGCATCATGGAGGCATTTAAAGCTCTGTATATAATTTTGATTTGGGGAAGGGAAGGAACGTGTGGAGCTTGAACCAGTACAAGAATTGCTAGCAGGCAAGGGCTCTTTTCGCGAGGGTCGGCAGATAGGTTGTTTTGTTTTGCTTTGCTTTGCTTTGCTTTGCTTTGTTTGAAAGACAGATTCTCTACACAGTTCAGGTTAAACTTGAATTCACGTTTAGTGATATTTTCTTGTTGTTTATTTATCGTTTTGGTGACAGAGTGTTGGTGCATGCTTCAGGCTGGCCTTTGGATCACTTTGTAGCCCAGGCTGGTCTCAAATTCACAAGGATCCTCCTCCCTCAAGTGTAGTCCCAAGTGCTGGGGTAACTGGTGTGTGCCTCCATGCCTGGCTGGTGTTTCTTTTTTCTAGACAGGGTC
>NW_004529202.1:0-589 GCF_000260255.1 Octodon degus
GGTCCCTGTGCTTTGCCAAGCTTGTTTCAAGTAGGTGCTTTAGACCACTGAGCCATCTCTCCAGCCCCCCCAATAATTCTTTAAAAAAATAAAAATAAAAAAACCAAAACAAGGGCCAGCCAAATAGCTCAGTGGATTAGAGCCAGAGACAGCAATTGAGACTGGGCATGGTGGCACATGTTGTAATCCCAGCTCTTGGGAGGATGAACACAGGTAGATCACTATAGTCTGATCTATGTAATGAGACCCTGTACTAAAATAAAAAATAAATAAATAAAAAATAAATCAAAACAAGGAAGTTTATTGCAAGGAATAGAAAATGCCAGAAACTCATATTCCTAGGATGCAATAGTTGTTTTTGTTTTTGCGGAACCAGGGATTGAACTCAGGCCCTTGCACTTGCCAGGGAAACACTTATTCCACTGAGCCTCTCCCTGGTCCTGCAATAGTCCTAAAACTATTAAATCTCTCCTACGGGGCTTGAGTGTGTCATAAGCATTTCAAGCTGAATGACCAACATCTTCGGACCGCACAAGTAGTACACCACACGGAATTATTGCACATCACTCCTTTATTACACTGATCTGGA
>NW_004529202.1:1449-2747 GCF_000260255.1 Octodon degus
TGGTGCTCTTCACTTCTTGGCCTTGCCCTGGGCAGCCACAGCTTCCATGGCTTTGCGCACGGTCTCTTCATCCCCGAGGAACTGCATGGGCTTGATGGGCTTTAAGTTTTTATCCAGCTCGTAGACAATAGGAATACCAGTTGGCAGGTTCAGCTCCATGATGGCTTCTTCAGTGAGACCTGGAAATAGCCATGCGCAGTCAGCCACACAGGTGAATCCACACCTCCTGGGTTTACTCGTCATCCCCCAGCCGCCAATGTTTTGTTTTGTTTTTTGCAGAGCAGGGGATTGAACTCAGGCCCGCAAGTGCTTATTCAACTGAGCTATCGCCCCTGCCCCCACCCCCATGGACTTTGGTAGGATTAAAAACAAGCCACCCTTGCTTATCTTCCTACTAGTTCTGGTCTCTGTAAGTAGATCCATGCCCCAAGGAATGGATCCTCGTTTGAGGATCGTTTCTCTAGCCACCCAACTGAAAAGCAAGAAAGGATACGAAGAGGATATACAATTGATTCTAAGGTGGGCCACCAACTAGAGACAGGTCATTAGCGCAGCTGTCCCTTCCAGAGTGGGACCCGGAGTGCACAGTGAAGGACTATGTGTCTCTCACAGCCTACAATCAACGGGACTGTAGAGGACCTACACAGGACCGTCACATCCACTTCCGGGCCTCTAGGTCTTCAGGAATAAAGTAATTAAGATATAAATTAAAATTTGTGTGAATCTAAACCAGATTATAACTGAGGAATTTGTCAGTTTTAACTGGCAGTTCCAGTATAGAGGAGGGCATCCCTACTCTTGGGAGACACGCGCCAATGCTGGGTCGAGTCTGGATTAGAACTTCGGGTTCTAAATCTTCACAAGCTCTGAGGAGGTCATCTTCTGCACATTACGCTTTTTGAGACAGGGTCTCGCTAAATAGTCCAGGCTGGCCTGGGCCTTACGGCAATCCTTCTGCCTTAGCCTCCCAAGTGTTGGGATTACAAGGCTTGTACCACCACATCCAGCATGTAGACTACTCTTTAAGAAACAAGGATATGACATATTTTTCTATGACGTATCAATCCCAGACATCTCTGAGGCCATCAGTGTATCAGTCCTTCCTGGAGATCCCCTTTGTACTAAATAAACCCTTCATTGGTGGCAGATCTGCTTTATCACTCCTGAAGGCCCTTACAGAAAACAGCACATACCTTCCAGATGCTTGACTATACCCCGCAGGCTGTTGCCATGGGCTGCAATCAACACCCTTTTCCCCTCCTTGATCTGGGGAACAATTTCTTCATTCCAGAAGGGCA
>NW_004529203.1:0-441 GCF_000260255.1 Octodon degus
GGGTGGTGAATGAAGGTAGGAGACAGGAAAAGGAATGTTGCAGGACTGTTCTGCTACAAGGTTTTATACGGTTAGATTTCTGGACTTATGTGTAAACATAAGAAATATATAATCCTTTATGCAAATTTTTAAAATATATTTTAGTTTTTTAAATGTTTTTTCATTATATTCTGCAGGGACTTTAGGTTTAACATATCAGTGCTTGAGGAAAAATACTTGTTGCATGTTATGCCTAGATGTTTGATATTTATAGATAGTGAAATTAACCTTAACGGCCTAGTTTGTATGGTTATAACAAGAAACTTCTCTTCTGGACGGTTAACAACCTAAGTTTACAGACCAAAAATTAGAGTAAAACTAGAGCAACAAGGAAAGCCAACATTTTGGCCCTAGCCTTCCAAGGTCAATTAAGACTCAGGACATATGAGAACTTGTACTGTA
>NW_004529203.1:1529-2664 GCF_000260255.1 Octodon degus
CTTTCACTTTTCCCACTGCCTCACAGAAGACCCCAGTCAGCTCCTCAGGTATATCTAAACATCCCCCTCAATCTATACCCTTGGCAAAAAGCCAGAAAAGCCTCAGCTACCCTTTGTTCCAACTCAGAATCCATTATCTTCCTCAGATTGTCTCTGTATCTTCAAAGATAGTAAAGACCCTTTCTCTTTTTCCTTCTGTCTGTTTCTTTGCTGTGAGACCATCAAAAAAGCTAACAATAACTACAATTCAGAAATACAAGTAAATACAAGGATCAGGAATTCCAAAACCTCTTCTACATATATTTACCTCTGTGTATTTTGAGAGTCTGTGTCTCATGTTCAACCCATTATGACTTTTTCTTGTTTAGATTCTCTCAAATCTATTTTTTAAAATTGTTTATCTCTCTGACCCTAAAGAAGCCATTTCTGACAACTTCTTTCTCATTCTAATGAACCTCTGTTCCCACGTTTTACACCTGATACACTAGTAGTGATGCATGCCTGTGCTTAGTACTGGTTCTAAGCAACTAATTCACTGCCCTCCCTTATGCACAGTCTTTGAAAGTGTTCCTGTTGCCCATATATATTTCATGCCAGGGCACCATATGTACGGATTATTTTGTTTCTTGGTATGATCCATTGTTCCCAGGTGTGAGCATAAGATAGAAAAGATGGGGCAGCTGGTAGCCCAGCTGTCTGGTTGGCAAAATGACCTCCAAATAACAATAGGTGTGATTATTTATAACATTGCAAAGTTGTAATGCACAATGTTGACTAGCAATTAATAGCTTAATGTGCAGGTGGGATGTTTTTATCGAGAAAGAGGTAGTTTGTTTTAGGCAACACAACATCATCCTGCCCTCCCACATATGATCAAATTCCAACTTCAGCAGCTCCCAACATTAACTTACATTATATGGTGTACTTTTCCTTTCTTTTCCTTTTACTTGGCTCATGTTTTCTTTGCCGAGACATTTTTTCCTTCCTTTTCATTTTTTGCCTACCTTTAATAAATATAAATCTTGGTTGTCACTCATGCTTATTTCATTCAGTTCTTTGTTCAGGCCAAAATAACCTCTGAAAATCACCTCTTAAAAGAAAAACACTGCAACACCCCAAAGTCTCATAACAAAAA
>NW_004529204.1:0-522 GCF_000260255.1 Octodon degus
GGGCTACACCTTTTCTGTGGTCCCAGAGGCTTTGGCCATCTGCCCTTGTGCACTGCCACCTCCTAAAAGCTCTTCAGGACAAAGATGTCCCCAGGGCCCATACTTGGGAGGTATGCAAGTGGCTAAGTCACAGAGCTTAGGAATCAGAGCACACAAACCTTGGGGGTAGACTCCATTTATTTATATCCATGTAACAGTCTTCACAAGGCCACCTCTCAAAATCATGTGGTGAAGAATTAAACCAAGCCGGGAATGGTGGTGCAGCTGTAATCTCGGCACTGGGAGGCTGAGACAGAGCATCCCTGGAGGTCGGAGACCACCCTGGCCAAATGAGTTCAAGGTGGGCCTGGACTACACAGAGAGATCCTGTCTCAAGGAAAAAAAAAACCCCAACCAACCTGGAAGGCCCTAAGCCAGAACAATGACGCTGAACCTGCCGAGATGGAACCAGATTTTCATGTAGCACACATACAAATCTTTCCGGGAACTGACCTGCAAAGAAAGTACATTTCATCAGTTTTT
>NW_004529204.1:1827-2819 GCF_000260255.1 Octodon degus
TAGACTGCTGAGCTATCTCGCCAGCTCTTAAGTTAATTTTAAAACTGATCTGAAAGTGGTGGCACAGGCCTATAATCCCAGCATTCAGGAGGCTGAGGCAGAAAGATCACTGTGAATTCGAGGCCAGCCTTGGCTACAAAGTGAGCTCAAGGCCAGCCTGAACTACATAGCAACAAAACAAAACAAAACAAAACCAACCCTTAGCGTCTCAGTCAACCTAGTCACACTGAGAATGCTCATAAGCCACTCTCACTACTGCCTGCAGCCCGCTCCCATCAATAACGTTCTGTGGACAGCACCCTTCTGTACACAGCGGCCTTTTGAAATCAGTTATGCACACCTTCCCTTGACTTGAAACCCAGCATGGTACTTAACAATGTTTTTTTTTGTTTTTTTTTAATTCTTTTAATAGATTGCAAATTGAAAATAAACTATTTACAAACACAAATGAATATAACAATAAAAATTGTCCAAAATAAAAATGAAGAATTTACAGATCAGTCATAGATCACTGTCAAAACCAAGAGACTTGCAATCATACAATTAGAATTCTCAAAGTAGAAAGGAGTAGGCAATAAATATTTAAAGATTTAAAATTTCTGAATTTAGTTCAATTTATACTCAAGATTTTTTTTTTTTTCCCCCGGAACCGGGATTTGAACTCTGCCCTTACACTTGCCAAGGAAGCACTTATTCTACTGAGCGGCTCAGTTCCTTACAGGACGGCGCTCTCCTGAACATTCAGCTCAGCTTGAATTACATCTTTTTACACGTGACCACTTACCCTCATCTCCCCACCTGGGCTACTGCTAAGAACAAGAGCGGTGACTTTCTTTTTAATATTTTATTTATTTATTTATGTGTGTGTGTGTGTGTGTGGCCAGCTCAGCCCACCAGGGGGCGAGGCTGGCTGGCATGTGGTGCTGGGGATTGAACCGCGGTCCCTGTGCTTTGCTAACCTTGTTCTAAGTAGGTGCTTTAGACCACTGAGC
>NW_004529205.1:0-465 GCF_000260255.1 Octodon degus
AAACACATGATCATCTCCATTGATGCAGAAAAGGCTTTTGACAAAGTCCAACACTCATTTATGTCCAAAGTCTTACAGAAAATTGGAATAGATAACCTCTACTTCAAGCTGGTGAAAGCCATTTATGAAAACTCAACAGCTAACATAATCCTAAATGGGGAAAAACTTAAATCTTTTATTCTTAGATCTGGTACAAGACAAGGATGTCCTCTATCACCACTCCTATTCAATATAGTTCTGCAATCATTAGCTATAGCCATTAGACAAGGGAAAGAAATAAAAGGAATAAGAATAGGTAAAGAAGAAGTTAAATTATTATTATTTACAGATGACATAATACTTTACTTGGAAGATTGAAAAAACTCCATCAAGAAGCTGCTAGAATTAATACAGAAATTCTGTAGCATAGCAGGTTAAAAGGTCAGTACCCAAAAGTCAATAGCATTCCTCTACACAGATAACAAA
>NW_004529205.1:1565-2753 GCF_000260255.1 Octodon degus
CCCAGAAAGAATTTCTATCATAAAGAAAGCAACCAACAACAAATGTTGGAGAGGCTATGGGGGGAAAAGGAACCCTTCTCCACTGCTGGTAGGAACGTAGACTGGTGCAGCAGTTATGGAAATCAGTGTGAGGACTCCTTAGAAAAGTTGTACTGAAACCCCATTTAAACCAGTTACTCTTCTACTGAGAATTTTCCCGGGAATCTGAAAACATCATATCAGAGGAATAAATGTGTGCCTATGTTTATAGCAGAACAATTTGTGATAGCCAAATCTTGGAAACAACCAAGATGCCCATCACCTGAGGAATGGTTGATAATGATGTGGTATTTTTATACAATGGAGTGTTACTCATCTATAAAGAGTGATAAACTCAAAGCCTTTACATTGAAGTTAATGCCACATGAAGATATAGTCATAAGTGAAATAAACCAGACACACATGTGTAAGTATCATATAGTTTGCCTAGTATAAGAACTGAGAAGAAGAAATACAAACAGAAATGTATAATACAACTTAAAGGAAAGCAGGAACTTGAGGACTAGCTAATTAAGAGAAGGAAAGGAGAAGAGCTAGGAAACATGACAGTGACAAGCCATAGAGTTATATGTAGAAGATTGACAAGGCAATTATCCTGAGAATCTCCAGAAGTTTTTCAAAACTAGCAGTTAAATGGAAAAATTCTCCCCCTTATTAACTATATATACTAATACTTGTGAACTAAGCAGCTGCACTGAAGATGGTAACCTGTAATAGTAGTTTCATGCTAGGAGTGCTGTTATTCTGGTCTTCTGAATATGGGCTGCTTATCATGACATGCCAGTTGCTGCTGTGCTGTCTCTTGGGTAGATAATTGTTCAAAAAGAAGGGGGTGGTGAATGAAGGCAAGAGACAGGAAAAGGAATGTTGTGGGACTATCCTGCTTTAACGTTGTATATGGTTAGTTTTTTTGACTTACGTGTAAACATAAGAATTAGATAATTCTTTGTGCCCATTTTTAAAAAATATGTTCTCATTTTTAAATGTTTTTTCATCATATTCTTTAGGGACTTAAAGTTCAACATATCAATACTTTATGAAAAATACCTGTTCCATGTTATGCCTAAGATACTTTATATTCAGACAGACAGTGAGGTTAAGCTTAATATCCTAGACTGTATGGTAATAACATAAGCTTGTCTTCTGGAC
>NW_004529206.1:0-882 GCF_000260255.1 Octodon degus
TTAAAACAGTCAGCTGAGAGACACAGCCAAAGGACTCTCCCAGCACACATCAGAAAAAGCTATGAAAATGGGGAAATAAAAGTTGAAATTTGAAGGATCTGTATAAAATTCCAAACATCTGCATTATGACAGTGAAAGAAAAGAATAAAAAGGGGGGAGAATGATCCGCATGCACATATACACACAAAATAACTGTAGCAAAGTTTCTGAATGGCTAAAACAAGAAAAAAATTTTTTTTCAACTACTGCATGGAGAATTCTGCCTCCATTACACCTCTTATAGAAGTCCAGCTGGGAATGTTGTCCCATTTTCTCCTTAAAATCAGCAGAATGAATGACAACCCCACAAAGTATGCAGCCAGTGACAATGTCTGGCTCAGTGGGATGACTCAGGGTATAGTGAGGCTTTGTGCTCCTGTCAGTGTTGATGGCCTGCAGAAGTGCCACCAGATGCCAGAGGCCCTCGGTGTTGTTTCTTAGTGTTGTTTCCTAACCCTCAGGGATTCCATTCATATATTCCTTTTTATTTATAGAAAGTAGGTTAACCTATAAATAGGCAATGTAATGTATACTTCAGAGGAGAGGATCTCTTTTTGATGTATGCTCAGCCTGCTGGCCCCTAGTGTATGGATTCAGCTTGACATAACCACAGCCATCTTGGGTCCTAACCACTCAACAACCCTGGCCAGTTTTCCCAGAATACTACAAATAAACAAAACGATGAGAGTGGTACATGGAACTTTATGACTGAGCCCCCTTGAGGGTAGCATCAAGAGTGCGCCTGAAATCTGCAGTTAAGCTTCACAACAAAATGAACACAACTGAAAATTAAAACAGTCAGCTGAGAGACACAGCCAAAGGACTCTCCCAGCACACATCAGA
>NW_004529206.1:2145-2714 GCF_000260255.1 Octodon degus
CTGTCCCTCTCTTGGACAGGAGCTTTCTTTCTCTCAATAAATATATTCTGCTCATAAAAAAAATAAATAAAAATAAAATAAAATTTTGAGAAACATAAATAAGAACATAAAATCAGTGCTATACAAGTGTTTGTTAAATTTAAACATGACTGTTAAGAATAACAAAATGATACAATGTTTCTGAGAGTACATTATCAGTAATGTCAGTAAATCTCACTAATAGGAAAAGATTGTAAATAGACTCACAAAGCAAAACCAAATTCTATGCCATCCAGAAAGCAGATTTAAGGCAATGTACCCCAAAGACTGAAAATAAAATAATGGACAAAGGCAAAATGAGCAAACACAAAAAGAGATTAGAGCAGCAAATCTATGTGAAGCTTTTATGATTTTTAATTTTAAATTATCTTAATACATTATGCCTATAGTAAAAATCAAAATGTTCCTGAAAATAATATAACATAAAAGTAGTAAGAATCATGCTGGTGGGGCCAGGGAGATGGCTCAGTGGAATAAGCGCTTCCCTGGCAAGCGCAAGGGCCTGAGTTCAATCCCCGGTTCCGCAAAAA
>NW_004529207.1:0-636 GCF_000260255.1 Octodon degus
GCAGTGGTGGGCGGCCTCACTCAGAGTGGACCAAGGCCCCAGCTCCTTGTCCAAAGCCAAAGCCCTTGGGCCCGAAGTTTTTAGCATAGCATCCTGCAGAGAAAGGAAAGAGGTAAGGACAGGGTAGGTGCTCTACCCAGAAGCTCCTTCAGCTACACCCATCCCAGGCCTTTGGAGAAGGGAAGTCCACTGGTGCCCCCAACTGTGCTGTACCCCCAGTCTCAGCAGTGATCAGGCTCTTGACTCCACCCTGTACCCACTGTCCCTGCAGTGAGTTGAGGGAAGAAGCATTATGGAGAGCACTGGACTGGAAGTCAGGAACCCAGGCTGTACCCCACCCCCCGACTTGTCACTTAACTCTGGCCAAGTTACTTCCTCCTCTGGGCTTGTTTTTTCATCTGTGACATGAAGGAGTCACACTAGATGCTCTGGCTTCCGAATTCCAAGGCCAGAACCTAGTTCATATTCCACAATGGACTAAGTGCTTAGTTCCCCTGCTACCTCAAGCTTCCTGATCTTCAACTAGAAGTGAAACTACCCACCTTTGCAGTAAATCTCACCATCCTTGTCTGCCAGTGTGGTTGACTCGAGGCCTTTGCCACACTTGGCACATCGGAAGCAGGATTTATGCCAAGA
>NW_004529207.1:2091-2721 GCF_000260255.1 Octodon degus
GAACAAGCTTAGCAAAGCACAGGGACCGTGGTTCAATCCCCCAGCACCACATGCCAGCCAGCCCGCCCCCTGGTGGGCTGAGCTGCCCCCCCCCATAAATAAATAAATAAATAAATAAAACTGTGAAAGCCAAGACTCAGTTCCAGAGGAGTTAGAAATGGATTCTAAACCCATCTGGGTACTGCCTTGCTGAGTGATCTTGGCCCAGTCACTCCTCCATTTCAGGCCTGGGGATGACCCACAAACCCTCTCTGGCCACACAGTTTACAGATACCTGCCCGGTGGTGTTCAGACCACAGGTCTGAGACTGTCCCCCCCAGGCTGTGGGTTCTGTGCCTCCTCCACTGCAGCCTACATGAAGGACGTGATGGGTGCCATTTGCAACAGCCAAGCTTCTACGGCGATTCTCAGTGTGCATTAGTGATGGGGGGCTGCTATCAATGTATTATGCAGAAAGGGCAGCCAGGGAGATAGCTCAGTAGAATAAGTGCCTGCCTGGCAAGTGCAGGGTCCTGAGTTCAATGCCCAGTACTGCAAAAAAAAAAAAAAAAAAAAAGGCAAGAGTGGCTTTTTTTATTTTTATCCTTTGCCATACTTGGCACATCGGAAGCAGGATTTATGCCAAGACTA
>NW_004529208.1:0-458 GCF_000260255.1 Octodon degus
TTCCTTGAATGAGCAATACAGGAAAGAAATAGATCTCATGAATCAGAGTCAAAGAGATATAGAGGAAATTAAAATCTCAATCACAAGCTTGCAAAGTTTAAATGAAAGTGAAGACAGAGTTTCAGATCTTGATCATGCTGGTGCGGCTAGTGAAAAGGTAAGAAAGGATCTCTAAAAAACAACGAGGATACATACAGGAAAGAATAATCCATCACCTGCAACATGATGCAAAGATGAACAATGTGAAACTAATAGGCATCAATGAGAAAGATGGAGTCAATACAAAGGTTATTAAAAAAATATGGGCAGAAGTAATAGCAGAAAACTTCACAAATATGAGGAAACAATCTGACATTCAGGTAACCGAAGCATACAGAAAGCCAAGGAACCTTAACCCAAAGAAAAACACACTGAGACAAATAATAGTCAAGATCCCAGAAATTCAGCACAAGAATAAT
>NW_004529208.1:1670-2756 GCF_000260255.1 Octodon degus
AATTGAGACAAAGAAAACAATTCAAAGAATTAAAAAAGCAAAAAGCTGGTTCTTTGAAAGATTAAATAAAATCGAAAAGCCCCTAGCTAACCTCATCAAACAGAGGAAAGAAAATATTCAAATACAAGCAATAAGGAATGAAAAGGATGTAATTATCACAGATTCAGTGGAAATTCAGAAGATTATCAATAGCTACTTTGAGAATCTTTACTCTCACAGAATAGAAGACACAGAAGAGTTGGACAGATTCCTAGAAAGGTACAAATTACCACAACTGAATCGACAAGATATAACCACTCTCAATAGCCCAGTGACAGCCAATGAAATACGAGATGTAATTAAAAACCTACTGGCAAAGAAAAGTCCAGGTCCACATGGATTCCCGCTGAATTCTACAAGACATTTACAGAAGATGTAGTCCCTACACTCCTCAAACTCTTCCATGAAATTGAAAAGGAAGCAATCCTTCCAAAATCATTCCTGGAGGCAAGTATTTTTTTTTCCTTTCTAAAAGATAAACTTTTATTTTAAAATTTTTAAATTGACAGAAAGTGGCAAAGTGAGTACAAAAAGTACATACATATGCCTGTTTCAGATTCCCGTAATACATTACCATTGGAGATTTGTCAAAACTAAGAAGCCAATGTTGTTACATAATTACTCCATAATTATTAACTGAACTCCATATTTCATTGCGATTTCCACTAGTTTTTTTTTTTTTAACTAAAGGGAATGAGTTCTTTATTGTATACCAAGATCCAATCTAGGAGTTCATGTTGCATTTAATCTTCATGTTTATACTGATAGCAAAACCAGGGAAAGATGCAACTAAGAAAGAGAACTACAGGCCGATCTCCCTCATGAACATAGATGCCAAAATCCTCAGTGAAATCCTAGCAAATAGAATACAGCAAATTATCAAGATCATACACCATAACCAGGTAGGATTCAGCCCAGGGATGCAAGGATGGTTCAATATTCAAAAATCTGTAAATGTAATGCACTATATCGATAAAGTGAAACCTAAAAACCACATGATCATCCCCATTGATGCAGAAAAGGCTTTTGACAAAGTCCAACACTCAT
>NW_004529209.1:0-2802 GCF_000260255.1 Octodon degus
GTTCCTCTAATTTCCTGAATTCCCAACCAGACCATTGACTGCAACCCAGGAATCAGGATGGAGTCACACATCACATCTTATTTTTCCTCCCAAGAAAAGATGTGATAAGCCATGCACTGCTGAATTTTTGCCCACTGAATATTTCTCTTCCCTGCTGGACAGGGATTATCATGCTAAGCCGCCTTATTGCAGGTGGTGCTAGCTTAACACACAGAGCTATCTGTAAACTGGCTTTTTTTCCTTCTAAAAGCTCATTTGGTACCTGTCATGATGTCATAGGTACATGTGGGGAAATAGAAGGTGATTATGCAAGAGTAGAAGGCATTGGGCATGCAAGAACTTCATGTAGCTCGATGGGCCCACGTGACCTTCACTGGATCACTTATCTCCTGTTTTCATTTAATAATAATTATGCGTGTTCTACATGGGTCTCAGTGGTCAGATAACACCCAGCCCTAGATATGCAGCCCAGGTCCTGGGGTAACCTGGTGTTCTGTGATCAACTTTAGTGTCCACTAAGGCCCAATGTCAGGCTAAGACCCAATTTTTCCCCATAATTTTATTGAGAGATAAATAGCAATGAGACAGTTTTAAATCAAATTGGTTAAGATCCATTTTTGATAGGGAGATTATTTTGTCTTTATTTTCTTTTTTGAGATAGGGTCTTGCTGTGCAGTTCTGGCTGGCCTTGTACTTAGCTTTGTGGCCTCCAGGCTGCTCTCAAACTTTCAACAATCCTCTGATCTCAGCCTCCCAAGTGCTGGGATCACAGGCATGCGCCATCACGTCCAGCTCTGTAAATTGTTTATTTTTTATGAAGAAATGTACAACAAAAATTCATAAAATCATAAGGGAAAGGAGAGGAATTAATTCCAGATGACAGCAGTGTCTTCCTAAAAAATCATAAAAGGTCTGAGATCTTTCCATGGAGGGACTGCTGCAGACTACCAATAAGCATCCCTACCTGCCACTGATGTTAGAAATACCAGTCTCCTGGGTAATAGAACCCTAGAGTGGCAGAAGAGCCTGCCCTGAAAAACCCACGATGGATGCTACCTCCTGTTTCCTTGATCCAGCCAGCATACTATCAGTGATTCCTTGTGCAAGATAAAAGTGATCAAGATGCCTGAAACCTGAGACGTGACACAGGTGCTAATATGACCCTGAGGCAGGACAGTAAAATTCTATCACTGGCTTTACCCACTGAAAGCAAATTGTTTCGATGAGCCTTAGGAGTGGATGTGAAATAGTGTCTGTGGTAGGGATATCAGTTGCGTTAAGAGTTCAAATACTGAATCCTAGAATGTGCTGAAGCAGAGACACAAAGATATAAATTTTAAGGATGATTCAATGGAGAATGGAAATTGATTCGGAGTAGGACTCTGAAAGTGATCTTGAAGTTGATGTGTCCATATATTCTGTGTTAAGTATGTGTACACATACACATGTGGTGGAGGAAACTCAGCCCTGACATCCTGGGAACTGCATGCTGGTTTCCATATTTCCATATTCACGTGGGAACAGATCCAGGTCCCCACCAAGCTCCTCCCCACCCCAATGTCCTGTCCTGGAGTGAACAGACCTTGCCCTGGAGCAGTGGACTGCACAAAGAGCACTGGGCTCTCTGAGGGCTCAGTCAGCATCCTCTACCCAGGAGCGTCCCCACACCCTCCCCCAGGAACCTCTTTTTCCCCCTCAGGCCTTTCTGTGCACAAGTGCTTCTTACATGCAAATGCTCTATGGAGCATCCCCATTAAATCACACCACAAACTGCTTTAATTCTTATTCTTTCTTAAACTTTAAGACAGTTTAAGGAATTCATGGACCCAATCTTTTACATCATGTAGCACAGTTTATCCCTCCTCTCTAAGGTGGTGGCTTCCATGTGTTAATATAGGAAATCAGGAAAATGCAGATGCTGCATCTGAGCTCAACGCTCTGCGGTTCCCTCAGGTGCATTTTTTGGAGTCAGGACGTGGCCTAGTGAAGCCCTCATAGGCCCTGTCCCTCAGCATGCCCTGTCTACTTCCTCCCTCACCAGTAATGTCTGCTTGTGGATCCATCAGCATCCAGAGAGGGAGAATGAGTAGAAGTGGAGACATAAGAATGGAGGCCCAAGTGAGGCACCACAAAGACCACGTAAGCATCCATGGATACCATGTGCAGGAGCCAATTTCTCTGAAGCTTGATTCAGTGACCCTGGAGGGCTTTCGTTTGTACTAACGTGCAAGAGACACTGAGGAGATAACAAATATTTGCCCAGAAACAAACTTCTGCACAGGAGTGCTTAGGACTCTCAGGTTGTGTTCAGGGACACTAGGACCCTGAGGATGCACAGAGAACCAGAAAGGGGCCAAGGAATAGGTGCAGAGAAGGAAGCTGGGGAACTGCCTTGTCAGCCTCTGAGGGCTTTTCTTGTAGCATTGTATTAACTGAGCAGACCCCACAATGCACCCGCTCCAGTTCACATGTGAGATTTCTATACTTCACCTGAAAACAAGTGTAAGGGCGGTATGACATAGACGATAAATATACTTGAGAGAAACCTGGTTGCCTATTTACTATTTAAAAAAAGTTATCTGTGTATTCAAAGTGGTTAGAATAGATATATGGTTGCATTCTCTTAATGAATAGAATGATTTGTTCTAATGGTGCTTGTAAATAGGATCTCAAGTCCGCATCTTGTACAGCAATTAACCACTAAGAAGAATATATGCAGTGTGTTTTTTGTTGAAACTGTACTTGCGATTTGATTTGAAACTGTCTCATTGCTGTTTATCAATAAAATTTTGGAAAAAAAAA
>NW_004529210.1:0-539 GCF_000260255.1 Octodon degus
GTTGCACCAGTCTACATTCCCACCAGCAGTGGAGAAGGGTTCCTTTTTCCCCACAGCCTCTCCAACATTTGTTGCTTGGTGATTTCTTTATGATAGCCATTCTTTCTGAGGTGAGATGGTATCTCAACGTTGTTTTAATTTGCATTTCATGCATGGCTAGTGATATGGAGCATTTTTTTCATATATTTATTTCCTTTTTTAATTTCATCCTCTGAGAAGTGTGTCTTTATCTCAGATGCCCATTTCTGGGTTGGGTCTTTAAATTTTGGGGCCCTAGTGTTTTTCACTTCTTTATAAATTCTAGAGAGCAGACCTTTGTCTGAGTACTTATTTGTCAAGATTTTTTGGAATTTGTGGGTTGTCTTTTCACTTTGTTGGTAATTTCCTTTGATGTGCAAAAACTTCTCAATAAGAGGAGGTCCCAAGTTGTTAATTCTTTCAAGTGTTACCCATGCAATTTGATTATTGTTCATGAACTCTTTGCGTATCTCTATGTCTTCAAGAGTTCCTCCTACTTTCTCTTCCAGGAGATTTAGTGT
>NW_004529210.1:1822-2819 GCF_000260255.1 Octodon degus
TTTTTTCTTTCCTCTTTTTGATGAGGTTAGCTAGGAACTTATCGATTTTATTTAATCTTTCAAAGAACCTGCTTTTTGTTTCGTTAATTCTTTAAGCTGTTTTCTTCGTCTCAGTTGAGTTAATTTCTGCTCTAATCTTTATAATTTCTTCCTGTCTTTGGGCTCTGGGTTTGTTTTCCTCTTCCTTTCCTAGTTGTTGGAGGTGCAGCATTAGGGTGTTTATTTGTTCCCGTTCTGTTTTCCTAATGTGTGAGAGTTCACAGCTATGAATTTCCCTCTGAGAACTGCTTTCATCGTATACCATAAATTATGATAAATTGTGCTTGAATTTTCATTGAATTGTAGATATTGTTGAATTTCTTGTTTAATTTCCTCTGTAACCCTTTGGTTGCTGAGTGGGGTGTCATTTAATTTCCATGTAATTAGGGGTTTTTCTGGTTTCTTTGGTCATTTATTTCCGATTCCATTGCACTGTGATCAGATAATATGCATGGGATAATTTCTGTTTTCTTGCATATGCTTAAACATGACCTATGGACCAGTGTGTGGTCTGTTTTAGAAAATGACCCATGTGCAGCTGAGAAAAATGTGTATTCAGCTGTGTTTGGGTGGAACACTGTATATGTCCACTAAACCAATTTGTTTCAAGATCTGGTTCAATTCTGTTACTTCTTTGCTAACTTTTTGTCTGGTTGACCTATCTTTTTAGGATAAGGGGGTGTTAAGGTATCCTGTTAAGACTGTGGTATTGAATATTAGATTTTTCATCTCCATTAAAATTTGTTTTATATAGTTGGGTGCTCCCATGTTTGGTGCGTACATATTTATGTGTTACCTCTTCCTCTTGTATTTTTCCCTAACCAGTATATAGTGGCCTTCTTTATTTCACTTGATCATTCTTTGTTTGAAGTTGAGACTGTCTGAGAATAGGATTGCTACCTCTGCTTGTTTCTCAGATGCTGGGGCATGTAGTATTGTTTTCCATCCTTTGACTTTC
>NW_004529211.1:0-533 GCF_000260255.1 Octodon degus
GGAGAGAAGAGTGCTGAGATGCATGTGGACAAGGACTTCCAGTTAGGAGAAGTGGGTTTGGTAAGAGGAGAAATCATGACACCGTTTCTTGGAGGTGGATATAGAGCTGACAGGTGTGGCATCTTTGGTGAAGGGTTGTCTATGCAACTTTTCTCTGCTTGCTGAGGGAAAAACCTGACACCCAAAAATAAGGAAAAAAGTTTGTGGAGGTTTCAGCTCATATCAGCTGGTTCCATAGCAGGGTGGCATTACATAGGAGAAACAGTTCAAGGCATCAGAAATAGGGAAAGCAAAAGAAAAAAGAAAAAAGAAAGAAGAAAGAAAGAAAGAAAGAAGAAAGAAAGAAAGAAAGAAAGAAAGAAAGAAAGAAAGAAAGAAGAAATAGCAAAAGCAACAAGAGCAAAAAGAAAAATCAAGCCTCTTTTCCTCCTTCATATTACATCCTGACTCTGGGGTGGATATAATACTCATATAATATCCATGCCCTCCTCTATAAATAGGATAGGGATGTTTACAAATTGAGGACCCTGGCT
>NW_004529211.1:1428-2618 GCF_000260255.1 Octodon degus
ATATATGTATTCCCAAAAGTACAAAAGGAACTACAAAGCAAGTCCAAGATCCAATAGGGCAAATATTAACTCTTGTCATTTCACGTGGAACATCTGAGTCAATCTGTACTAAATTGGGAACTCTAAATGGTTTGCATGACTCCACCCCTATATCAGTAGTTGTGGCTCCCATGGCTTCCCTCTTAGGCCTGTTTTGCTTCCTCCTCACAACTTTCCTTAGTTGATCCACATTCCTGGCTTTTCTAACCCTCTGTTGTCTCCACTGTACCTTTGGCTTCTCATGTATAGCTTCCCAAATGGCCCTATCAGAAGTGCATCACCGGGCCTCCCAGGCCTTCTTCTGAAATCTGAGTGGAAGCCTTTTTAACCTTGACACTCCTGCATTCTGTGTGCCCCTAAACCCAATGTCATGTGGATGATGCCCAGGTCCACTGCCAGCTGGAACAGAAGCCAGGTTTTATCCTCTCTTGGGTGTAGGGGTCAAGATCCTGGAGTGCTGAGCACTCTGAATCCAATTCTGAGGAACAAACTTTCTATACCACCAGCATTTTGGAACCTGGTGCAGCAGCCACCACCATTCTGGAACATAGTGTGGCTGTCACCATTCTGAAACATGGTGTTCTTCGGCTTTCTCCTCAAAGTAATGTCTTTCAGTTTTGCAGTTTTGAGGCTGCAAGCGGTAAAGACTTGATTCTTCTTACGACGCCCTCAGGCCATCTTTTATATTCTCTTGTTCCTTTTCAACAATTAAGGTCTCCTCTGCTCTGTCTTTGCAGTTCACAGTTTTTCTGAAGCTTCCCTTTTGGCCATTCTCACAATGTATTAAATCATTCTAGTGGGCTCTTTGCTCTTGATTTTCAGAATAAATCTGGCTAAAAGCCCCCGGCAAGAGCCATGCCTCCTCCTTATCATTTCACTGCCTTATAATTGCTTTTGCCAGGTTAATTAGTCCACCACCTTTAATCTCAGTCTCAGGCAATGTCTCTGGACACAAGCAAGGTGCAAACAAACTTTCTTACATGCCATAACACACATCATCTGGAGTCCAACAACCAATGCAGTCCTTCTCCCAGTAGAAGCCTCCTGAGCCCCAACTTTTCCAGCAGGATTTCTATCAGCCATTTGGTCTTCTGAGCTCTGACTAGAATCTCCCATACAGAACACCATAAGGCATCCCAGTTCTACTCTTT
>NW_004529212.1:0-455 GCF_000260255.1 Octodon degus
TCTTATCTTTATCTGGTCTGTCAAGTCATGCTTTGTTTTTATTATATAAATGGAGTTTTAAAAATCTATCTACAGTTGTTAATGCTTTTCCTTGGATGAATATTAATTAAGAAATAGAATTGGGTTAGTCTACCCATATTTATTAACCTCCCTCCTTATGACTTCTACCTTCCATTTTTGTCTAGTTCTTGGTGCTACCCAAGAACAGTCTAGCAGAGGAAAATCACATGTCAGCAGGATTAAGTAGAGACCAACATCTCTGCTGCCTATCCTGATTTTAGTTCTCCTGTTCTTTATATGGAATGGTTGCTTAGAATTGTTATACTGTGAAAATCTCAAATATTTGATTTTTATAAACAGATGAGAGATAGGACAAGATGAGCTCCTGACTAATGAGTTAGAACTTAGTCAAAGGAAGATTTAATAAATATACACATAATTCACTTTACTCTATG
>NW_004529212.1:1810-2684 GCF_000260255.1 Octodon degus
GGAGATTTTTGTAAATAGAATGAATGTATTGTGGACTATAACTATTTTTATTATTCATCATATTCTTTGATCTTACTTCATATATAGTAGGCATTTTGTGAAGCAGGAAGCTTATTGATAGAAACCTTGTAACTTCAAATCCATCATCTGTTAGTTACTTGACCTTGGATAACTAACTTAATTATTGTTTCATGCATCATTCATCTACTTTCTCTACCTGAGCCATTTGAAGAAATGACTTGGAAAAAAGTGAGTTTCCTTCCTATAGCAGATTCTTTATCTCTTCCAGGCCTTTTACAATAGCCTGGCTCACCATCTCACTATGCACCCTGGTAAGGTAAGGGAAAAGATACCACACACTTAAAGCCTATTCACCTTTAATGATCATTCAATAAAAATCATTCAATAAAAATGTATCCTTTACCTTTACACTAAATTTTTAGTATAAATAAGTGCAAAATTTTAAATAAATACTTAAGGTTTTTGCTTCTTTGTACTGATACTGTAAAAACTACACGAAGTTCTTAAGAATTGTGTAATGATCAACTTAGTAAAGACGGCACCTACTTTTGCATAACACTGGAAGAAACAATGCCCAGTACACATCTGCACTGAATCAAAAAGTCCCTGAAAGTACAAATTCTTTTTTTTTTTTTTTTACTTTTTTTCAGAAGTTCTTGTCTAAAGACCCACACAACCAATATCTTTACTTGGGAAAAATGACAGTGAATTCACAATCAGGCTTATTCTATTTCTCTCATCATGCGAGGGAAAATGAAATAAAATGAATAGATGGCATATTGTCCATCCCCATTTACAGTAGTGCTTGGGAAAATAGAATTTAGATGCCTGACAGATGTTTGTCTATGTGATT
>NW_004529213.1:0-1012 GCF_000260255.1 Octodon degus
GGTGAGTGTGCGGAGAGCTTCGTGCTACCCTGCGCAGGCGGGACCAGTCCCAGCCCAGGCGCAGAGTGGGCCGCCCCCTCCCACTCCGCAGTGCCTCCCCCACCCCGCCCTCCAAGTAGGATTTTCTGCCGAGTTCCGGGAGCCCCCAGACCCAGTCCTAGCCCAGGTCCAGTGAGTATGCGGAGTTTCCTGCTACCCTGCGCCAGCGGGACCAGTCCCTGCCCAGGCACAGAGTGGGCCGGACCCTCTTCCAGCCCCTTGGGCCCCCCTCCCACCACTCCGCAGTGCCTCCCCCACCCCGCCAGCCCAGTAGGATTTTCTACCGCGTTCCGGGAGCCCCCAGACCCAGTCTGAGCCCAAGTCCAGTGAGTGTGCAGAGAGTTTCCTGCTACCCTGTGCAGGCGGGACCAGTCCCAGCCCTGGCACAGAGTGGGCCGGACCCACTCCCAGCCTCTTGGGCTGCCCCCTACCACTCCGCAGTGCCTCCCCCACCCTGCCCACCCAGTAGGATTTTCTGCCGAGTTCCGGGAGCCCCCAGACCCAGTCCTAGCCCAGGTCTGGTGAGTGTGTGGAGAGCTTCATGCTACCCTGGGCAGGCGGGACCATTCCCAGCCCAGGCACAGAGTGGGCCGGACCCTATCCCAGCCCTTTGTTCCACCCCCCACCACTCCGCAGTGCCTCCCCCTCACCGCCCACCGAGTAGGATTTTCTGCCGAGTTCCGAGAGCCCCCAGACCCAGTCCTGGACCAGGTCCTGTGAGTGTGCTGAGAGTTTCCTGCTACCCTGCGCAAGCGGAACAAGTCCCAGGCCAGGCGCAGTGTGGGCAGGACCCTCTCCTAGCCCCTTGCGCTGCCCCCCAACCACTCCGCAGTGCCTCCCCCACCCCGCCCGCCGAGTAGGATTTTCTGCAGAGTTCCGGAAGCCCCCAGACCCAATCCTAGCCCAGGTCCAGTGAGTGTGCTGAGATTCCTGCTACCCTGAGCCGGCGGGACCAGTCCCAGCCCAGGCGCAG
>NW_004529213.1:3435-3824 GCF_000260255.1 Octodon degus
CCAGCCCCTTGGGCCGCCCCCCCCACTCCGCAGTGCCTCCCCCACCCCGCCCGCCGAGTAGGATTTTCTGCCAAGTTCCGGGAGCACCCAGACCCAGTCCTAGCCCAGGTCCGGTGAGTGTGGAGAGCGCATCATGCTACCCTGCACCAGAGGGACCACTCCCAGCCCAGGCGCAGAGTGGCCAGGACCCTCTCCCAGCCCGTTGGGCCACCCCCCCACCACTCCGCAGTGCGTCCCCCACCCCGCCCCCCGAGTAGGATTTTCTGCTGAGTTCCTGGAGCCCCCAGACCCAGTCCAAGCCCAGGTCCGGTGAGTGTGCGGAGAGCTTCCTCTTCCTCCAACTTCACCTTGTCCCCTCCAGGCACAGCTCAGGCCTGGCATACATGCCT
>NW_004529214.1:0-580 GCF_000260255.1 Octodon degus
AATTGAAAAGATTCTCTCCCTGACTAACTATGTATACTGATACCTGTGAACTAAGCTACTGCACTGCAGATGGTAATCTGTAATAGTAGTTTCACACATGGAGTGCCTGTCATTCTGGTGTTCTGAATATGGGCTGCTTGTCATGACATGCCAGTTGCTGCTATGATGTCTCTCAGGTAGATGGTTGTTCAAGAAGAAGGAGGTGGTGGATGAAAGCAAGAGACAGGAAAAGGAATATTGTGGGACTGTCCTGCTTCAAGGTTGTATATGGTGAGATTTTTGGACTTATGTGTAAAGATAAGAAGTATACAATTCTTTATGCCTATTTTTAAAATATATTCTAATTTTTAAATTTTTTTTATCATATTTTGTAGGGACTTAAAGTTCAACATATCAATACTTGATGAAAAATTCCTGTTCCATATTATGCCTAAGATGTTTGATATATCAAACATATAGTGAGGTTAAGCTTAACAGCCTAAGTTGTATGGTAATAACAATAGGCTTGACTTCTGGATTGTTAACAACCTAAGTTTGCAGACCAAAATTAGAAAAAAGGAGGGCTGCAAGGAAAGCCAAC
>NW_004529214.1:1469-2707 GCF_000260255.1 Octodon degus
AAAATATTAATTTTTTTAAACATGTAGAAGAGAAAAGACTCAAAAACAAAAATCCTGAGAGCAATGTGCAAAAATGTGATCAGAGGAAAAATAATCAAACTTTTAAAAATATGTTCTATTTGAAGAAATAAAGTAAAGTGAGTATTCAAAATAGGAAAAAATGGTTACCAATAAAATTAATCTAGGAAACTTCTGAGTAACTATTATAACAATAAGGTTTAAATTAATAATTTCAAGAAATTATTTTTAAAGAAGTTAAATAAATGAGTCATTATCAATTTTTAAATGATAAGTAGCAGAGAAAATACAAATCATTGAAATGAGAAATTAGGTTGAAAACCTAAATTTAAATATTGTAAAAATTAAGAGGGGTGTTTCCCTATTTTATACATACGAACTAGAAAAATCTAAATAAAATAGTATTTCTAGGAAATTAAAATTATCAACAATAACTTAGATAAGATACAAAATCTAATCACATCATTTCAGAAAAATTATAAAATTATGAAGAGTTTCAGAAACGAAGCCCAGGATATATTTTACCTGGAACCTGCCAGAAATTTCAAGGCTCAGAAAATTCCAGCAGTATTAAATAATTCTGGGGTAGACACTGATAAAAAATTTCCATCTTTCTTGTGTATCTATCAAATAGTCCTATTAATCTCTGAGTACATAGTGAAAGAAAACTAAGTACCAGTATTTTTATGAATATTAATTCAAAATAATATCTTAGCAAATGGAATGTAACACACTTGAAAATATATGTCATGACCAAAGAAAGAAATTAGGAGTATAGTATTAGGAAACTTGATATGTTTCTATTCAAACAGGAGAAAAAATTACATGATCGTCTTCAGAAAGGATGTAAAGGCATTTAAATTCATAATTCATCATGGACAAAAATTCTTGATAGGACCGGCCAGATAGCTCACTGGATGAAAGCACCTCCTTAGTCAGAGCACAGCAGCCCAGGGTTTGATCCCTGGCTTGCCATGCCAGCACTGCTCCCGGGGGTACACTGAAACAGCTATTGAGACTGGGCATGGTGGTGCACCTGGCTGTAATCCCAGAGTTTGGGAGGCTGAAAACAAGAGAATCAGTATGAGTTCAATCTACATAGTGAGACCCTGTAGACCCTGTACTAGATACATAAAAATAAATTCTTGCCAACCTAGTGTCATGTGTTACTAACTTTGCAAAGGTATTGAGAACCATTTTGTTGTTAAAAAAAAAAATAT
>NW_004529215.1:0-573 GCF_000260255.1 Octodon degus
AGCCAGTTGCATTCACATTCAAGTCCAGAAAATGTGCTCAAAGTAAGGGCAGATACCTCTAAGCTGAAGGGGAATTTTTGTTTGTGGTTTCCAATACACGCTAGGCATGGGATTGGGGGTGCACGCAGAAGGAATCTCTGATCTCCAGCAGAAAGAGATTTTGGAGGGAAGTTGCCAGTTGGCTCCTGGGTAGAAGGGGGAAGGGTTGTTTACTATACAGTCTGATCCTGATTATTCAGGGACCAATTATCCAGTTCATGGATCCGTTGGCCTTGGGCCTTTTCCTTTTTAAGGGTTTCCTGACTTTGGTGGTTTTATTACTCGGCTGGTGCCAAATGGTAGAAAGCAAGAACAAAGAGAATAAAAATAATCTTGCCATATGCTAGTCATTGCTATAAGCTAGCTGATCAGGAAAAGGGAACAAACTGCTTAGTTAAAATAGAATCTGGGACTTGCTAGAGGAGTTTCCTTCTCTATTCTCCGCATGCAATGGCTTGGCTCCCCACTGGGACAGGGAATCTCTGGTGAATTCACCAAGCCAAGTTCTGTCAGGCAGTGTAGATGGAGACAGAG
>NW_004529215.1:1863-2811 GCF_000260255.1 Octodon degus
TTTGACCCTAATAATTGTCCTTAAACTTCTTTGCCCCTTATTAACTTTGAGATTCAAATAAAATACACAGACTTTCACCCAGGAAAGTGTACATAAAGGGCTGAGGGTGTAGCTCGGTAGCAGGGCACACACTCAGCATGTGCAGTGTTCCACGCTCCACCCTCCAAAAAAAGAAGAAAAATAAAGTCCATGGGAACACAAAAGCACGGATTCCTTAAAGACATTCTGTCTCCAGTTAGAGTTCTGTGCAGAAAATCAAGAAAGGGAGCCTGTGGGGAAGTCAAGGGAGACAGAAGTGTGAAAAGTGCAAAGAAATAAAACTTATTGAGAAAAATGCAAAGAGAAGACTACAGGTGCGCTCCCTTGAGAGACGATCCTGCTGTGGCCTCAGCAGTACCCGAGGTAGGCAGGCTCTCGGAACAAGAGGGCCAGGAAAGCTCCGGGTGGCGCAGCGCACCAATGTCTACATTTGGGAACGAACCCAGAGGAGCGTCTGGGAGCGGAGACTGGATTCAGAATCCCCCAGCAGGAGCTGCTCTGTGACCAAATCAGATTTGACAGGCAGGGCATTTGCTATCATCTCTAAGCAGAATGACATACGCAGTGTGCTCTTGAGATGCCGTGGTATGTCAGAAGAAGGCTGCATATGTTCAAGCCACGAGGGAGAAACTACTCTGTGGGTTGTTGAAGTGATTCTGGCCTCTTTATCTTCCTAACAAAGCGAGGGCAGCGCTCCCCGCGATGGAAATGGCTTGGATAAACTGGAGTTGATTAAATATTCATTGGAGGAGCCTACCATATATAGACAAATTGCACCTTAGGGGTGACCAGAGAACAGCCCCTGGCCTGGCAATAGCATTCATTAAAGGAGCTTGTTAAAATCATACCTTGAGAGACCCAGTCCTAGCCCAGGTCCGGTGAGTGTGCGGAGAGCTTCCTGCTACCCTG
>NW_004529216.1:0-722 GCF_000260255.1 Octodon degus
GTGGGGGCAGCATCCCAGTGGCTCTGGGTTCCATTCCAAACACCAAAAAGCACGACTAAGACCCAAACCTCAAATAAAGACACCCAGCTGGACTAAATAGGTAAAGACATCAGGTCAGAGTGGCCTGAGCCAGCTGTCACCACAACCTGTTCCTCAGAATTGGAACCACGGAGGACATGAACCCCTCCCAAGACCAGGGTTGAGCTGCCCACACCAGGGTGCCAGCCACCCACCCACTGTCAGGGCTCAGCGCCCTCCGCCTCCGGGAGGGTGTCTGCTCCCAGCAATGATCTCAACCTTTGGATTTGAACCTGTTTGCATTTGGCTGGACCCTGGATGACCCATCTGGATCTCCTCATCTGGCTTCCAGACAGAACCACTCTGCTCCTGGGTCAGGTTGGGGCAGGAGCATCACTTGACCATAAAGTATTTGATTCTATTTGTTTTGTTTTGTTTCTTTGTGGTACCAGGAATTGAACTCAGGACCTTATGCTTGCCAGGGAAGCACTTATTCCACTGAGCTATCTCCCCAGCCCCAAGTATTTGATTCTAGAGAGCAGAAATCTCCCTTGAACCGGCTAAATTGATGAGGACTTTCATTGGGCCACTTATATGAAAGTCCTCTGGAAAGGTGGGCTCCAGGTCAGTTGCTTTGGCACTTTGGTGAGAATCCATATAGTCAGCTTAGGGTGGTCTATGCCCTCCATGAACCTCCAAATAAT
>NW_004529216.1:1867-2818 GCF_000260255.1 Octodon degus
GGATGCCTGCTTCCCAGCCTTAGCAATGGAATGCGTCTGAAACTCCTTGGATTTCTGCCAGTCTGAAGGTGAAAAGCAGAATTGCAGTGTTGTTTATTTTAACTTCTTTTATGTGAGTGCTGCTGAGCATTTTTCCATGAGTCAGGGCTGCGTGTTTTTCCTTCTGTGTGAACTGTTTACACATTCTCTGCCCACTTTCCATTCTGCTTGTTGGTCTTGGACAGAGATTCTCCCTGTCTCTGCTCTTTGCAATGCTGGCTTCCTGCTCTGGTGGAGCAAGGTGCTGAGCAGCGCGGGAGGTCCGAGCACCCTTCCTGTTGGCGGCTGACCTGGCTTAGTTTGGTTCCTTTCTTGTGTCTTCTAGTGACAGTTCTCCAAGACCCTTCTCAGCCAGCTTTCAGCCAGGTAGGCACAGCCCTGCCTGGAAGATGAATATAGGAGGCAAGTATTGGGCGATGGGTATAGAGGAAGTTTTCTGGGAAAAGTTCCACTGTTTTAGTCTGGGTTTTGGAGTCAGGGTCTCACTATGTAGCCCAGGTTGGCCTTGACCTCCCTCCTGCCTCAGCCTGCTGAGTGCTGGGACTATAGGCGCATAGTACCACTCCCTGCTAAACCTGTGGCTTTTGTTCCAGAAAAGACGGGTCTCTTTTGTGGACAGAATCACAGCACTTTACTCCCTGTGTGTGTGGTCTGTGGTGGCTGGTGAGAACATCTGTGACTCATCTTAGGAGGGAGAAAGCTCTGCCCAGCCGGAACCCTGTCCCCTCTGGAGCCTCCTCTGTGCCCTCCAGGGAACCATGAGTAGGGAGGTGGCTAGGGGGAGGGGCACTGCAGGTATGCTGAGTGGTAGAGCGCTTGCCTGGGCTGTTCATAGCCAGGCACAGTCCAGAGCACCTGGAGCGGCCAGTACCTGCAAGGCTGAGCCAGGACCATCACAAGCTCAGGCCCAAC
>NW_004529217.1:0-2799 GCF_000260255.1 Octodon degus
AAAAAAAAATAAAAGTAGACAAATTGTATCTCATCAAAAGTAACAGCTTTTGTGCTCTAAAGAACCCTATTAAGAAAATGAAAAGAAATTGAATTGGAGAAAAAATTCAATTTATATATCAGATAGAAAACATATAAAAGAGCTCTTACAAAACAGAAAAAGACAACATTTACAAAATAGGCAAAGGATGGAAAGAGACATCTTTAAATCAAATATTCACATGATCAAAATTAAAGAGGTGATTACGTTTATTATCATTAAATAAAAATAAAAGTTAATAAGGTACTAATTTATATCTACCAGAATGGCCAGAATAAAAGGGCAAATAATAATGAGGACTGATAAGGTTATGGAGAAATAGAAATTTTTGTTTGCATTTGTTTCCTAATTTAATCTTGAAGAATCCTCTGAGAGTTTCTGTAAACTAGCCCTACCATCATGAGCTTCAGGTCATGGATGGGTAAGGGTGCCTTTCAGGAAATATTTTGTCCTGTCAGATGGCCTGATGTCCATGTTTAAACTGCCCAGATAGCCTCACAGACGTGTTATCACAGGGACATTTCCTTATAGCTCTTGCCTGAGCTGGGTTGAGATTATTCCAAGCAAGGTAGACACACTCTAAGAGAACTCCAACTGGGAAAAGAGGCTTAGGTGTGTTGAACAGGTGGGACATGCAGGAAGTAGTAGCTCAATAACATGTGAAATTACGGAACTAACTTACTCTTTCAGATTCCTAAGGGAAGAAAGCAGTACTCCTCATAAGACCCTATTAAGGCAGGTTTGCTTACTCAGTGGTAGTGACTGAGAAAGAGAGTAGAGTCTTCTGGGCTGGAGCTCCTTTGGGATCAAGAGTAACATTCTATCAGGTTTTCCATGGGGAGCTGTCCTTGGTAGGTTTAGAATAAGTAAGGGTCAGTTTCAGGGGTCACACTCTTAGGGAGCGATTACTGCAAGTGTATCTGCACAGTCCATGTGGTGTGCATGCATCCATAGGTAAGTCAAGTATTTAACCATCTCATGATTCCCATGTGAACTCTGCTGATGCACTGTAGGGTGCTTTTGATGCATGGTGCCGCATCTTTCTATTCCACCTCCAATTTCAGCCCCAAAACCTGGACCTGTAATTTGGGTCAAAGCAGTATAGAAGTGATCAGAATCCCTTTTGCAAAAGCAATAGTAAAGGCCCATAATACTGTGTTTCCTAGGCTTCTATTGCAGCTTGTAGGTCTATGCAGAAAAAATTGGGAATGACTAAAACGTTGGTATACACATTAGAAACTTTGGTGTTACTCTAATGAATAGGAATAAACAAATGCTGAAATGAGCTCTGGCTCTGGCTCGAACTGTCACTGACTCAGACCTAATCAGTTGGTTTTCCAGTTCTTGGTCAGGAACATGTACAAGGCCAAGGGATGGTGAAGACAGGTGAGAACCGTGTAGGCTCTGCACCAAGGTGGATTTGGTCATGCCTGGCCTCTTCGTGTGAGATAAATTAAGCAACATGAAGGAAAAGTGAGGGAGTTGTTTGAGGAAAACAAGCATAGTTCTAAGTAAAAAAAATTCTTATCACCCAAATATTAAGAACCATTTGAAAACAACTCATTGAAGGCATTCATGAACAAATATTAAACTCTTCAGTCCTATTCACCTAACCACATAGTAGCAAAGCTTTATTTAATTGTCCTGTAGACAAGAAAGAAAGCAGGGAAAAATATATGCTTATACACAGGATAGCTTGGGTAACAGTATTGCTGATTTCTACTGGTCTATTTTTTAAAAAAAATTTTAACATTTATTTGTGTGTGTGTGTGCGCGCGTGGTTGGGTGATCAGCTCAGCCCACAAGGGGGCAGTGCTGGCTGGCGTGTGCTGCTGGGGGATCAAACCACAGTCCCTGTGCTTTGCCAAGCTTGTTCCAACTAGGTGCTTTAGACCACTGAGCCATCTCGCCAGCCCTTCTACTGGTCTATTGAAAGGAACAGTTAATGCTCAATTTTTTCTTCTTATTTATTTGTTGTTATTATTATTATTATTTTAACCAATTTTGCCTGCTTATATCTGGTAATTTGAACAACTAATTTGAAGACAACAATATGCACTATAACAACCATTATTAAATTACTATCATTTTGTTTAGTGAAATTCGGTATCATTTCTAATTTTTTAAACCATTTTTTAATCCTGTTTGAAAAACAAAATAAATTTAAAAAATGAAATGAGAGGTATCATGGAGTGAGGACTAAAGACATCTTAGGATCCTTAAGTTGCTGAAAATAAAGCTTCTAGTCGATTCTTTGTGTCCTGAGCAGGACTCTGCAGTCATTATTGCTGATGTTTAAAGTTAGAGTCAAGGTCTTGCTTCATACAGCAGGATGGTCCTGACATTCGTGGGGCTAGTGTCAAATGAATGGGGCCGGGGAGATGGCTCAGGACAATAAGCGCTTGCCCCACAAGAACATGGGCCTGAGTTCAATCCCCAGTTCTGCAAAAACAAACAAACAAACAAACAAACACAAATGAATTTCAGTAGATGTGTGGCTGGAAGCACGTGCCATGACAGCTGACATGCGGGCACAAAATGACAATTGTCAGAGTCTTGTCTGGTCCCTTGTGCTGAAATACAAACTCAGCCATGGTTCTGCCCTGCCTGGCACAAGAGCCTCTGAGCCTAGCATCTTGTAGTGCCGTCATGCTAGCCTGGCTTTGCTATTGGCAAGAAATCTTAAACTATGGGAACACTGGCATGAGGAAATAGCTACACGATGGCTGGAGTGATCCTGTCTCATAGCTTTATTTTTAT
>NW_004529218.1:0-720 GCF_000260255.1 Octodon degus
GAGGAATGGTTCAGAAAGATGTGTTATTTTTACACAATGGAGTATTATTCAGCTATTAAGAATGATAAACTGCAAGCCTTTATATTGAAGTGGATGCCACTTGAACATATACTCATAAGTGAAATAAACCAGACACACATGTGTAAATATCGTATAGTCTCCGTAGTATAAGAACTCCAAAGAAAAAGTACAAAAACAAAGATATAATACAAGTAAAAGGAAAGCACGATCTGAAGGACTAACTGATCAAGAGAGGGAAAGGACATGAGCTAGGAAACATGACAGTGTCAAGCCATACAGTTGTATGTAAAACATGAGCAAGGCAATGATCCTGAGAATATTCAGAATTTTCTTTAATGTAGGAGTTAATTGGAAAGATTCTCACCCTGACTAACTATATATACTGCTACCTGTGAACTAAGCTACTGCACTGCAGATGGTAATTTGCAATAGTTGTTTCATGTTTAGAGTGCTTGTCATTGCGGTATTCTGAATATGGGCGGCTTGTCATGACAAGGCAGTTACTGCTAAGATGTCTCTCGGATAGGTGGATATTCAAGAATTAGGGGGTTGTGAATGAAAGCAAGAGACAGGAAAAGGAATATAGTGGGACTGACCTTCTTCAAGGTTGCATATGGTGAGATTTTTGGACTTATGTGCAAACATGAAAAGTATAGAGTTCTTTACCCTATTTTTAAAATATAATCTAATTTTTAAATG
>NW_004529218.1:2275-2701 GCF_000260255.1 Octodon degus
TTGTGATACAGACCATGAGTCTACCTCATCTAAGGTCAACAATATGGAAGTGAGGTCCTTCTGAACAAAAGGCGGGGATTCACCAGCGATGAGGGGAGTTTATAACCCCCTTTTAACAAGACTGTTTGTGTAATGCAGAAACAAATTCCAAGCAAAATATCTAGGTGGATGCATTAGACCATCAGTGCTATACTCAAAGTGCAGCTTTGTGGTCTCGTTTGAAATGAAATGAAATACGAAATGTGTCTTCAAATGTAGGAAGTGACTCCTGGTCCTCATCTCAGTGCAAGAAGTCTATATTTGTAATTCCAAAAGTACATTATCGGAATCCCATAGTTAATTCCAATGTACCACTACCAGCTCAAAATAAGGTGAAAATAAAGACACTAAAGCATATTTATAATTATGGGGTAAAAAGGGGCCTTA
>NW_004529219.1:0-782 GCF_000260255.1 Octodon degus
GACAGTGGTGTGGCTTTTGTAAAGAAGTTCAGGTACCTCAGTGCAAAAGTTAGCTGAACAGGCTCATTCATCTCTATGGTAACCTACAGAAGAAAAACATTAATTGCATTTGAAAAATAAAAGTTCCAATCCATTAGTTAATATACATTAAACTTCACTGGTTACTTTGGCAGGGGTGATGACATTTAATTTTTGAAGGCTGATAAAGCCAAAGCAATACTTCACCTGTCTTCCTCTATCAACAATAGACAAAATTATGCAATCTGGGAAGCTCTCGATCTAGACTATTATTATTAACATAAAGACAACCATAGTCGGTGTGCCTCCTGCTAGAGGCACACACTGCCACTCAGCAAGTAGTACTCTTGCTCTTCCAGCCCTCAAACAAAACACCCCAAATATCTAGCATTGTAAGTTATCATTTTACAGAACATATAGAGCAGAAGGTGCTATCCTCAGAGCATGTGTGGGTTCAAGCCACAAACTCACTGTTCTGAGGTTTATAAAAGAAGTGCTGAGTTTGGATTCTTTTCTGACAGATATAATCCTAAAGTGGATGGCACCTATAAATCGCGTGCAGATTTCAACAGCATCTTTCAACTTTACCTAGTTTTAAGCAAATACCTTATTAAACAATTGTCTTTAGTTTCTATTTAAATAGAAATTTAAAATTAAATTTTACTGCTTACAGCTTCTTCCTCTTTGTCAACATTACTGGTTTGAGACAACTTAATGTTTCCATTTCCAAGTTCTCCACTTGCAGAAAATTTCACTCCATCTTT
>NW_004529219.1:1682-2685 GCF_000260255.1 Octodon degus
CTTCAAATACTAGTGCCAGGGTATCTGCATTATCTTCAGCTCTTAGGGTAATGATGTCTTCATTGCCAGCACATTTCAGTATTTTAGACATGCTAAAACAGAGAAGACCCATTATCCACCCAACATCTAGATTTCCAAAGCCATTGGAAGTTAGCACTTACATACATCAGGTAGTGGGAGGAACTGGTGGGGGGATGCTGGGTAAATGCCTTTGGAAGAGGTGAATATGGGCCCTGCCATTTTGGATGCAACCTGGCACTCTACCAAAGAGTATTTCATCTCGCTGGACAAGAGTATTTTCTGAACTCCAAAGCCCTTCCGTGGGTTAAATTACGCCGCAAGGATACTTAAATATGACTCGCCAAACTTATTAAAACACACCCCGTGTATTGTATTCTGGGTACTGTTATTTTTCTTTTTTTTTTTTTAATGTGCACACGTGTACAGGATCAGCAGTGATGAGAATGCTAAAAACTCCTGCTCTGGGTAAATTTTCCTACAAGTTCCGGACGTAAAAATAAGAGTAAGAGATCCTAAACACCTATCGTCCTCATACAAGATGACAGAATGACAATTTCTCACGACTGCACATTATAAGGTGTTTGAACTCAACCAGAATTAAGGTTTCTCCTCCACGACTGCTGTAATTTAATGACCCACGAGCCCTGAAGGAGACTTTGGGGCAGACTGCGGAGAAGCCGGTCATTTTCCCGCCACCGCGAGCTTTGTGACTTTGGCGCGGAAGTAGCCGGCTGGCGCGGCTGCCAGCGCGGGCTTTTTGGAACCGCGCGCTCCGCGGGTCCCGCCCCTGACGGCCTCGGCAGCCAACCCGGGCACGGCTCCCGGCGCGCTCCCGCCAAGAACAGAGGCCGCGGCCGCTCCACGCCGGGTCCCCGCGCCCCGCTCACCTAGTGAGGTTTACCCCCATGGCCAAGTTGCGGTCGCAGCGGTACGTGTCGAAGCCTTCGGAGCGCAGCGTGAGCTGCACCAGGGAGACGTGGGA
>NW_004529220.1:0-712 GCF_000260255.1 Octodon degus
CTCCGTGAGCAAATACGAGATGAAAATGTAAATAGGAGTGGATGGGTGAGGAGCAGGACATGTGCATGATGTGCCTCAGCCTACAGCATGGGAAGGAAACGGTGCCCTATTCAGACACCCCAAAGGCACCTGAGACCCCTCATCACATTTCTCTCACTGAGATCACACGGAGGTGAGGAGCCCTGGGTTTCTACTCTGGAGAATTCATGTTGATTTAGCAACAGGAAGGGTGAGGGTAATTAGACCAGGTTGTAGAGCTTGTGGAAGATAGAGATGCAAGGAATAGAACTTTCTACAAGTGGTAACTGTGCTGACATATTTTGGGGAGAGGTGGAAAGTGTGCCATTTCACTTTCTGAGTCAAGCTGATTCTATTTAGCATGATGCTCAACATTCTATACATTTTGCATAAGGCATGATTCCATTGTTTTTGAAGCTGAATTATATTTTGTTGTATACACACACCACATTTTCTTTATTCATTTATCTGTTTTTCATTAAATAAATTTTATTTGTGATCAATAACCCAAATCATAAAGTATTCATTTCATTTTGATTCATTAATGAATTCTATAAAATATTTACAGAATAATTATATGAATTTTCCATAATCTTAGATAAGTTTATTAGAGATGATATTTTCTAATGCATCCTACAAAGCTTGTCTCATTCCTGTATCAAAATGAGATGAAACATTACAAGCAAAGAATCTA
>NW_004529220.1:1577-2709 GCF_000260255.1 Octodon degus
TATCACTGAGGATTGAACCCAGGACCTATGCATTGATCTATATCTCATGCACTTTTTCATTTTTATTTTGAGACAGGGTTTCACTAAGTTACCAAGGCTGGGTTCACTTTGCAATTCTTCTGCCACAGCCCAGCAGAGTACTGGGATTACAAGCATGCACCACAATGCCAGCCTTCTAGATTTAGCTTTGTGAGGAACATTCCATACTGATATCCACACTGGCTATACTAATTTATATTACCATCAACAGTATAAAAACCACATTCACTAATTCTAAAGAACATACAATAATACAGGAAGAGAGTCCTAGACCAGGTTAGGTGAGTGTGTGGGAAAGCTTCTGGCTACCCTGCACTGACGGGACCAACTCCAGGTCTCTGCTCAGGTGCAGCATGAGTGAGACAAACTTCCACCCCCTTGGGATGCCCTCCAACCCTGCCTGCCGAGTAGGAATTTCTGACATGTTCCGGATATCCCCAGACCCAGTCCTAGCCCAGGTCCAGTGAGTGTGTGGGAGAGCTTCTGGCTGCCCTGCACCAGTGGGACAAACTCCAGATCCCAGCCCAGGTGCAGTGTGGGTGAGAACATCTCCCGCCCCCTTGGAAATCTGCTCACTAGTCCATAGCACCTCCCGAAACCCGCCGGCTGAGGAGGAATATCTGCCGCATTCCGGGAACCCCCAGACACAGTCCTAGCCCAGACCCAGTGAGTGTGTGGGAGAGCTTCCTCTCCCCACTACTCCACCTTGTCCCCTCCAGGCTCAGCTCAGGCCTGGCATACAGGCCTGGGGTGTTACCCTGAAGCTGCAATCCCTACAGAGAAGGTAGAGGATAGAACCACCCAGATAGTCCAGGACCAGAACATCGTACCACAGGGGCACAATAGGTTCACCCTCAAGGGCAGCAGCAGGAAGGAGCTGAGCACAGCAGCCAGACCCAAACCAGGCACAGCTGGATAAATCCAGACTTTGTAGATCTGCACCTGAACTTAGGTACATGCTAAGGTTCTAACTACAACAAACATCTACAACAAAGGTCAGAAGACAGTGCTACACAAAACAATGAAAAGGAAAAAAATGCAACCTCAGAACCCAACCCCACCTGTAAAAAGTGCAGAGGATACTAGCACAGAA
>NW_004529221.1:0-731 GCF_000260255.1 Octodon degus
AGCTGGTTCTTTGAAAGATTAAATAAAATCGATAAGCCCCTAGCTAACTTCATCAAAAAGAGGAAAGAAAAAAATTCAAATATAAGCAATAAGGAATGAAAAGGGTGTAATTAACTCAGACCCAGTGGAAATTCAGAAGATTATCAAGAGCTACTTTGAGATTCTTCACTCTCAGCGAGTAGAATACACAGAAGAAATGGACAGATTCCTAGAAAGGTACAAATTACCACAACTGAATCCACAAAATTTAACCACTCTCAACAGTCCAATAACAGCCAATGAAAGACAAGATGTAATTAAAAACCTACCAGCAAGGAAAAGTCCAGTTCTGGATGTATTCACAGCTGAATACTACAAGTCATTTACAGAAGATGTAGTCCCTATACTCCTCAAACCATCTACAAAATTGAAAAGGAAGAAATCCTCCCAAAATCATTCAAGCAGGCAGGTATTATACTGATAGCAAAACGAGGGAAAGACGCAACTAAGAAAGAGAACTACAGGCTGAACTCCGTCATGAACATAGATGCCAAAATCCTCAATAAAATCCTAGCAAATAGAATACAGCAAGTCATCAAGAAGATCATACACCATTAGCATGTAGGATTCATCCCAGGGATGCAAAGATCGTTCAATATTCGAAAATCTATCAATGTAATACACTATATCAATAGAGCGAAACTAAAAACCACATGATCATCTCCATTGATGCAGAAAAGGCTTTTGACAAA
>NW_004529221.1:1486-2098 GCF_000260255.1 Octodon degus
AAAGATCTAAACATTAAAGCAGAGACACTAAATCTCCTGGAAGAGAAAGTAGGAGGAACTCTTGAAGACAAAGGGGTAGGCAAAGAGTTCATGGATAGAAATCAAATTGCACTGGAAACTGTTGAAAAAATCAACAACTGGGACCTGCTCTTACTAGGAAGTTTTTTAACATCAAAATAAATTACCAACAACATGAAAAGGCAACCCACAAATTTGTAAAAAATCATGACAAGTAAGTACTCAGACAAAGGTCTGTTTTCTAGAATTTATAAAGAATTAAAAATCACTAGGGCTACAAAATTTAAAGACCCAATCCAGAAATGGGCATCTGAGATGAACACATGCTTCTCAGAGGAAGAAATTAAAGAAGTGAATAAATATATGGAAAAATGCTCCACATTACTAGCCATCCATGAAATGCAAATTAAAACAACATTGAGATATCATATCACCCCAGAAAGAATGGCTATCATAACAAAATCACCCAACAACAAATTTTGGAGAGGCTGTGGAGAAAAAAGAAGCCTTCTCCACTGCTGGTGGTAATGTAGACTGGTGCAACCGTTATGGAAATCAGTATGGAAACTCCTTAGAAAAGTTGGACTGGAAATC
>NW_004529222.1:0-1185 GCF_000260255.1 Octodon degus
GGAAAAGACCCAGAATAGCAAGGGCACTTCTGGGCAATAAAGACAAGGCAGGTGGCATTACTATTCCTGACTTGAAATTATACTGCAAGGCTACTGTGATAAAATCAGCAAGGTACTGGCATCAAAATAGACCTGAGGATCAATGGAATGGTTTAGAAGACACTGAAGCCCCTCGGAACACACTCAGCCACCTTATCTTTGACAAAGGGGCTAAGCATACTCACTGGAAGAAAGATAGCCTCTTTAACAAATGGTGCTGGAGACACTGGTTCTCTACATGCTGAAAACTCAAACTTTACCCGGGTCTATCATCATGCACTAAACTAAAGTCAAAATGGATTAAGGTCTAACCATTAAAACAGAGACACTAAAACTCCTGGAAGAGAAAGTAGGTGGAACTCTTGAAGACATAGGGGTACGCAAAGAGTTCATGGATAGAAATCAAATCGCACAGGTAACAGTTGACCAACTTTTCTAAGGACTCTCCATACTGATTTCCATAATGGTTGCACCAGTCTACACTCCCACCAGCAGTGGAGAAGGGTTCCTTTTTCCCCACAGCCTCTCCAACATTTGTTGTTTGGTGATTTCTTTATGATAGCCATTCTTTCGGGGGTGAGATGATATCTCAATGTGGTTTTAATTTGCATTTCACGAATTGTGGTTCTGAGTGTGGGCGGCTTGTCATGACATGCCAGTTGCTGCTGGGATGTCTCTCGGGTGGGTGGATGTTCAGCAGGAGGAGGGTTGTGGGTGAAAGCAAGAGACAGGAGAGGGAATGTTGTGGGACTGTCCTGCTTCGGGGTTGTATGTGGTGGGATTTTTGCACTTTTGAGCAAACATGAGAAGTATAGAATTCTTTGTCCTGTTTTTGAAATATAATCTAATTTTTAATTTTTTTAATCATATTTTCTAGGGACTTAAAGTTCAACATATCAATACTTGATGAAAAATACCTGTTCCTTATTATTCCTAGGATGTTTGAAATGCAGTGAGATAGTGAGGTTAAGCTTGATAGCCTAAATCGTTTGATATTAACAATAAGCTTGTCTTCTGGATGGTTAACAACCTAAGTTTGCAGACCAAAATTAGAGAAAAATGAGGGCTACAAGGAAAGCCAACACTTTGGCCCTCACCTTCTAAGGTCAATTAAGACTCAGGACATATGAGAACTTGTACTGTAAC
>NW_004529222.1:1920-2416 GCF_000260255.1 Octodon degus
TTCTAAAAAAATACCCAGGAAAGTAATAGCTGGCTTGAATGGGATCTTCAATCCTAGCTTTTTAAGCAATCTCCACACTGTTTTCCATAGTGGTTGTACCAGTTTGCTTTCCCACCAACAGTGCAGAAGGGTTCCTTTCTCTTCACAGCCTCTCCAATATTTGTTATTGGCTGAATTCTTTTTTTTTTTTTTTTTTTTTTTTTTTTTTTTTTTTTTTTTTTTTTTTTTTTTTTTTTTTGGTAGGACAGCTTCAATAATTAACACACTGCATATATTCTTCCTAGTGGTTAATTGCTATACAAGGTGCAGACATGGTGTCTTATTTACAAACACTATTAGAACAAATCACTCTATTCATTAAGAGAATGTAATTATATATCTATCGTAACCATTTTGAATACACAGATACAAAATGGATATTCGTCTGTATCCCCTTTTCTTGTTTAGTTCCGTTATTTGAATATTATAGGTGTGTTAGCTCAGCAAAATATTCTAA
>NW_004529223.1:0-633 GCF_000260255.1 Octodon degus
GGCATCCACTTCAATATAAAGGCTTTCAGTTTATCATTCTTAATAGCTGAATAATATTCCATTGTGTAAAAATACCACATCTTTCTCAACCATTCTTCAGGTGATGGGCATCTTCGTTGTTTCCAAGATTCGACTATCACAAATTGCGCTGCTATAAACATAGGCACACATATATCCCTATGATATGATGATTTCAGATCCTCTGGGAAAATTCCCAGTAGAGGAATACCTGGTTTAAAGGGGATTTACAGATCAACTTTTCTAAGGAGTCGCCATACTGATTTACATAACAGTTGCACCAGTCTACACTCCCACCAGCAGTGGAGAAGGGTTCCTTTTTCCCCACAGCCTCTCCAACATTTGTTGTTGGGTGATTTCTTTATGATAGCCATTATTTCTGGGGTGAGATGATATATCAATGTGGTTTTAATTTGCATTTCATTAATGGCTAGTGATGTGGAGCATTTTTTCATGTATTTAATCGCTTGTTTAATTTCTTCCTCTGAGAAGCATGTGTTCATCTAGGATGCCCATTTCTGGATTGGGTCTTTAAATTTTGGGGACCTGGTGTTTTTTAGTTCTTTATAGATTCTAGAGAGCAGACCCTTGTCTGAGTACTTATTTGTCATGATT
>NW_004529223.1:2843-3492 GCF_000260255.1 Octodon degus
CTGGGATGAATCCTACCTGGTCATGGTGTATGATCTTCTTGATGATTTCCTGTATTCTATTTGCTAGGATTTTATTGAGGATTTTGGCATCTATGCTCATGAGGGAGATAGGCCTATATTTCCCTTTCTCAGTTGCATCTTTCCCTGGTTTTGGTATTAATATAATACTTGCTTCCAGGAATGATTTTGGGAGGATTGCTTCCTTTTCAATTTAATGGAAGAATTTGAGGAGTATAGGGACTAGATCTTCTGTAAATGTCTTGTAGAATTCAACTGTGAATCCCTCCGAACAGGGACTTTTCTTTGCCGGTAGGTTTTTTATTACATCTCGTAGTTCATTGGCTGTTATTTGGCTATTGAGACTGGTTATATCTTGTCAATTCAGTTCTGTAAATTTTTACACTTCTACGAATCTTTAGATTTCTTTCGTGTCTTCTATTCTGTGAGAGTAAAGATTCTCAAATTAGCTATTGATAATCTTATGAATTTCCACTGAGTCTGTGGTAATTACACCCTTTTCATTCCTTATTGCTTGTATTTGAATTATTTCTTTCCTCTGTTTGATGAGGTTAGTTAGGGGCTTATCAATTTTATTTAATCTTTGAAAGAACCATATTTTTGCTTTTTTAATTCTTTGAATTGTTTTCTT
>NW_004529224.1:0-733 GCF_000260255.1 Octodon degus
TTTAGACCACTGAGCCATCTCTCCAGCCCCCCACTGAGCCATCTCTCCAGCCCCAGCCATAACCTTTTATTCTGTAGCTCAACCCCAGCCGACAGCATGGAGCATTGGCTCTTTGTTCTGTCACAACCTGGCGCATATTAAAAAGCAGCAGGTGGGGGTTACCAGGGAAACATGTGTGCCATCTTCAGAGACTATCACCAGCACCTCAGCTAGACCAATGAGCATTGCATAAAGCCAATTGAAGGGACTGGGGATGCAGCTCAGTAGAATAAGTTCTTGCCTGGTAAGCCCAAGGGCATGAGTTCAATCCCTGGTTCCACAAAAAAAAAAAAAAAGCCAATTGAAGGGATAAGAAGTCTTAGCCACCTATGTACCTATCAATGCATGGACATAGGGTTAGGCACAGACAAAATGGAGATAGTTGCTCTACTTTCAAAGAGAGTCACCCTGGTAGTCCTTCAAATGACACAGTTCTCACTGGGCTAAAATTGAGGTGCTGCCCTGGCTGTATTCCTCTTTGGATCTGCTCCTCAGAGTCTGAGGCAGTGCTGTAGTGGATGCTGTATGTGACCGGGATATTCAATAAGTTCTTGGATGTGACACTGTAAGGGCAGGCAGCTTCATGTCCAAAGCATCTCCTTGGGAGAGGAAAAAAGAACTGTGTCCTTCAGGATAAAAGACTTCCAATGTAACTAGCTTGTCTCCAGTAACTGATTCCAAGCCAGGTGTGATG
>NW_004529224.1:1438-2675 GCF_000260255.1 Octodon degus
CTGTAAATCAGTGTAGATCTTATCTCTGGTCACCTTCCCCTCCATGCATGGTCCACAAACAATTGTGCTTACAGGAAGGATTTTTCTCCCCCAACCCCTCCCCCCCCTTTTTTTTCAGTACTAAGGACTAAATCCAGGGCTTTTGGACCGAACTATATCTCCAACACTTTTTTGCTCTTTTATTTCTATTTACATGTTTATTTTTTGTTTTTTGTTTTGTTTTGTTTTGGCAGAACTGGGAATTGAACACATGTTTATTTTTAAGAGAAAAGAAATGGGTAACAGAAATGGCTCCTGAGACACAGGAGGGATCATAAATGGCTTGTTCTTCACCCTTTTATTTTTATTATTTTATTTTTTTCATTTTGTTTTTGGCAGAACCAGGGATTGAACTCAGGCCCTTGCACTTGCCAGGCAAGCGCTTATTCTACTGGCCTATCCCCTGGCCCCACATCCTTTTATTTTGAGACAGCATCTTACATGATTGCTAGATTTCCCAAGATGGGGTCAAATTTACAACCCTCTGCCTCCGCTGCCCAGCATGCTAAGATTATAGGTATGTGTCACCAGGTCCTGCTCCAGAAGTATGTATTGAAATGAAGTCTTTAAGGCCACATGGCAGAACTGCTGTACTTCAGCCTGTCATATGCAGACCTTTGCACTGTAGTCTTATTGGTTACTTGATATTATAGTTTGGATCCAGAGGTTCATGTGATCAAGAGAGAAAACTTTTGGAAGATTGTTAGGTCATGGCTGCTGAGCTCATCAGTGCAATAGTCCATTGAAGATTTCATAGCCGAATGGGCCATTTTGTGGTGGGGCTTGGTTGGAGGAGTTGGTCACTGGGGGTACTGGAAGGGTATATTCTAGTCCTTGGACTCATTCCTCTTGCTGTGGTTCTTCCACTCCCCCTATTTTTTGGCTAACTTTGAACTTACTATGTAGCTGAGGCTGGCCTCAAACTCTTGGCTATTCTTCAGCCTCAGCCTCCCAAGTGTCCCAAGTGCTGTGATTACAGATGAATGTTACCATGCCTGGCCAAATGTTCTTCACCTGGTAAATGGGTAAACAAATGGTTGAATATCCATAAAGTGAACTTTTATTCAGCAGTAAAAAAAAAAAAATGAAGGTTCAAAAAAGAAATTAAAAGATGAAGATACCTTCACATGCAACATGGACAAATCTCACATGTACAATGCTAAATGAAAAAAACCAGCCTTGAAAGGCCATGTATTCT
>NW_004529225.1:0-560 GCF_000260255.1 Octodon degus
GTGCTATTGTAAAAGGTATTGTTTCTATAATTTCCCGCTCAGTGTGTTTGTTGTCTGTGTAGAGGAATACTATTGACTTTATAACCTGCTATGCTACATAATTTCTGTATCAATTGTATTAGCTTCTTGGTGGTGTTTTTTGGGTCTTCTAAGTAAAGTATCATGACATCCGCAAATGAAGATAATTTAACTTCTTTTTTGCCTATTCTTATTCCTTTATTTCTTTCTATTGTCTAATGGCTGTAGCTAACATTTCCAGAACTATATTGAATAGTAGTGGTGATAGAGGACATCCTTGTCTTGTACCATATCTAATACTAAAAGATTTCAATGTTTCACCATTTAGGATTATGTTAGCGATTGGGTTTTCATGAATGGCTTTAGCAGATTGAAGTACAGACCATCTATTCCAATTTTCTGTAGAACTTTGAGCATGAATGAGTGTTGGACTTTGTCAAAAGGCTTTTCTGCATCAATGAAGGTGATCGTGAGTATTTTAGTTTTCGCTCTATTCATATAGTGTATTACATTGATAGATTTTCAAATATTGAACAATCCTT
>NW_004529225.1:2181-2630 GCF_000260255.1 Octodon degus
TTTCAGTAGCCTGTGTAAGGTTGGTTTTGTCATTGCAAAATTTTTTAGCTGTTCTTTGTCATGGAAGTATTTCACTTCTCCATCAAAATTGAAAGAGAGTTTTGCAGGGTATAGTATTCTGGGATGGAATTTGTTTTCATAAAGGACCTGAAGTATTCTGCTCCATACTCTTCTTGCCTGCATGTTTTGTGAAGAGAAGTCAGCCGTAATTCTGATGGGTTTTCCTTTGAATTTGATCTGCTTTTTTCTCTAGAAGCTTTCAGTAGATTATTCTTGTACTGAATTTCTGGGATCCTGACTATTATATGTCTCAGTGTGTTTTGCATTAGTTGAGGTTCATTGCCGTTCTGTATGCTTCAGTTACCTGAATGTCACATTGTTTCCTCAAATTTGGGAAGTTTTCTGCTATTACTTCTGCCCATATTTTTTTAATGTCATTTGTGTTGACT
>NW_004529226.1:0-643 GCF_000260255.1 Octodon degus
AGGATTGAAATGTAACAGCCACCAAACTGATGCTACGGATTTTGCATGTATCAGCTCATTGAATTCTCATTATAGCTTTTTTTTTTGGGGGGGGGGGCGGAACCGGGGATTGAACTCAGGCCTTTGCACTTGCCAGGCATCTCCCCATCCCTATTAGGCTGCTTTTTATTTTTTCCCTGAGTAGTTTCTTTGCATTATCATAGCATTTCAAATCCCTGAGTCAGGTTGCTGTTGTCTTTGAAGAATCTTGATTCTTAGTTTTCCTTGACATCTGCCAAAATCCTTGTCTCTTCCTCATCTTTAATTTCCTTCCACCTTTTTAAAATTTTATTTTGTTTTCTACTCAACTTGTATATTTAGGATAACCTTCCACTGCTGTTCAATCGATATTTTCTTACTAGCCATCAAAAACTAGGTCAAGGAAACATTTCAGATCTCCTAATTACTTGGTGGTGATTGATAAAGAGGCCTACATGATAGTAATTACAATGTCTATTTTTATTTTCATTTGAATATATTCTTTTAAAAATACCATTGCAGATAGAATATGTCTTTGAGTCTATGGCTTGTCTAGTTTGTAGTTTTCTGACTTGTTTACCTCTTTTCAGTGTGTTGATGTTTCAGATTCTCAGTGATATTGCTG
>NW_004529226.1:1533-2773 GCF_000260255.1 Octodon degus
AATAAGGAAACTGATACCTTAAATGTTAATATCTGCCAAGGCATTACTAGCATTAGGAAGTAAATGGCACAGCTGGAGCTTGAATTGCAGAGCCATGGTTTTCCAGCTGTAAAATTCTGTACACCTGAGAATACCTCAGCTGAAGACACCAGCATAGGCTTTGTATAGTTAATTTCCAAAGCAGAAAGGAAAGTGACAAGTATGATTATCTGAAATTGATCCAAAACAGGCAATATTCTGCCACCTTCTAAAAATATGTCATATTTTTCATTTTGCATTTCATGTGCAAAGATATGAGTAAATCAAAATACTGTTTTATTTTTTGGTATTTGGGGACAGGATCTCGCTATATATGTAGTCTGGGTTGGCCTTGAACTCAAGGCAGCCATCCTACCTCAGCCTCTGAAGTGCTGGGATTTCAGGGGTGCGCCACCATGCTAAGCCTTTCCCGGAATCTCTCTATAAATACCTATTAAACAGATTTGTATATGCTGTACAATAATTCTATAGTTTAGTTGGAAATACAACAGAAAATTTTAAGTTCAAACTCAAATCTGTTTAGTTATTAGAAGGATATTAATAAAGTATGTTCCTGGTTGTTGCTGCCTTCATACTAGATAACATTCAAGCTGCAGATTCAGGGGTCAGCATTTCCCTGGCTTTCTAATGAAGTGCTTATATATTGCAAGTATATAGTAATTTTCATTATGTAAAAATTAGTCATAATTTACTTTCTATATATTATTAAACACATTCCCATAGCTCACACTTTTGTTTTTATATAAAAAGCCTTTACATTTTGTTCACTGGAAGGTTTTTAACTTGTGCTTTTCTTTTATTGCTTTTAATGCCAGGGAGAAGGGTGCTCATTATAAATGAACAGTGTGTCACAGTTATCTCAGCTGAGGATCAGAATTGGTTATAGAGTATTGTTCCATGGAATTTATGTAGTATTTTTTCTTCCAAGAAGCTAAAAATCATTCATAAATGCCTTCAAACCTAATACAAATAGGTAACATTTACTCCATTTCACAAAAGAAGAGATATACAGTAGTAGGAGAGAAGCTTAAAGCAAGAGCAGAGCTGTACAGAGATAGACCCAATCTTTGCAGGAGATGAAAGGGTAATCTGGGTTTTTTAAGTTGCAGAGATTGTAGGTTTCTTAGGAGTCAGTTGTGTTTGTGGAGATCCCAAAAAGATAACATGTTGTCAATGGTTGCAACATCCTCTATTTAAGACT
>NW_004529227.1:0-609 GCF_000260255.1 Octodon degus
AAAAAAAAACAAGTAAGTGGGGAAGTAGTTAAGCTTACCAACAAACTAAACCCAGATAGTAGACTAGGAAAGGGAAAAGCCAGGTGTAGTGGTGCATACTTTTAATCTTAGCACTCTGATTATTTGAGGCAGGAAGACTGCAAATTCCACCTCCACCAGGAAACTTTAGCAGTTTAACAAAACCTTGTCTCCAAATAAAAAATACAGAAAGGACTGAGAATATAGTTTAGTGTGAAGGCCCTGAGTTCAATCTCCAATATTGGAAAAATAAAATGAAAACAAAAACAGAAAAGAAGCTGACTTCAGTTTTGTAACTCTTTACATCTGCAATTTATTTAACCTGTTCCCATTTGTTTATATATTGTGATTTTACCAGACTAATGTTTTAGACTAAACAATAATTTTAAATTTAAATTACTATAAAAGTGTATTGAAAGGCTTTGAGACAGACAGTGAAAATGGAATTGAAGAAAGATTAATTTGGTAATGTTATAAGGGAATGAAACTCCCAACCTGAGAAGTATTTGGGATAAGTTCATGTTCTCTAAAACTGAAGAATAAATTTTAAGAATAAATGTAGGTCAAGAGCAGAATATTTATTGAGTGAAA
>NW_004529227.1:1789-2738 GCF_000260255.1 Octodon degus
TTGTGACCTCATAAATATTAGTAATTATTTTTATTTAGGCGAATTAGAAAAAAGAATTTATATCAGGACACAAAGGCCAATGAATGATACTTACTAAACATCAAGTGAGAGGCCAGGTAGATAAACTCAGTAGAATAAGCGCTTCCCTGGCAAATGCAAGGGCCTGAGTTCAATCCCCGGTTGTGGGGATAAAAAAACAAAACAAAACAAAACAAAAAAAACAACCCATCACCTGAGATATTCAGTAATACAATTCCTGTGTGAAAACAAAGGAAAATAAATATTTAGTAAATCTATGACCATAAAAAATGTGGAAAACAGTCACAAAATATATTCTGTAACAATGTTACTACTTCTTTGCCTGAATAAAAATGGGTGGAATTATTAGTAAAGATTCTCCGTGCTTCTTTCTAGCTGTAAAATTCATATAGTTATGTTTAATAAACTGAGAAGTCACAGGATATACCAAAAAAGAGCAAAATCTCTACAAAAAGATGTAGCGTAGTAATTGAACAACTGTAGCAATCATTCAACCCAGGCTCCTGACTCATCTTTTCCAGTAAAGATGGGAAGAATTGCTTTCATTCTAGCGGAGCACCATGGCATGTAGGTGTAATCCCCTCACTCAGAGAGGTTGAGGAAGGAGGATTTCCATAAGTTCAAGATCAGCCAGGTCTGCATAATGAGTTCAAGGCCAGTCTGAACTATGTAGCAAGACCCTGTCTCAAACAAAACAAAGCAAAACACCCAGTCTGATCAGGCATAGTGGTGTATGACTGTAATGCCAGCACTCTGGGAAGCTGATGCAGGATGGTCACAGTTCAAATCCATCCCGGGCAGTTTAGCAACTTAGACAGATTGTCTCAAATTAAAATATATATTTTAATGAAGGTCTAGGGATTTAGTTCTATGAAAAGGCCCTGGGTTTAATTCCTAATAATGAGAGAGA
>NW_004529228.1:0-599 GCF_000260255.1 Octodon degus
TAGGCATCCACATTCAGCGCTGAAAAGAAAACAAAACCATTACTATTTACAACCAAACTTCCATGAACTCTTATACAGAGCATGTGCTATTTGCACAGGAAAATACAAGTGGTGAGAGAAAGTCTAGATATTCAGTGTCTTAATTTTGTCTCAGCAATGGAAGAACAGTAGCTAACACACGGGCCTCTAGAGTTCCTCTCACTGTTTGGATTTTCTCTCATTGCTGAGACACAATACCTGACACCCAAAGTTAAAGGAGCAGAGATTTAGCTATCTGGAAGTTTCAGTGTCTAAGTAGCTCATTCCAGGCCCGGAGGCCAGGCCCACAGGCATTGCAGAGGAGGAAGAATTCATGGGAGCCAAAGGTAGCAAAGCAACCAGTGGCAGCCACAGCTCTTTCAATCTCTTCCATCTCATCCAGGGTACTTAGGATAGGCAGTTCATGCACTCTTAATCCTAGAGCCCTTGATCCTCTCACTGCACCAAGAATCAATCCCAGCATCACACTCTAGATCCAGCCAGCTCTGAAAAAGCCCCACCTATGACTGCATGAGCCTGAGGGGACAATTAGACAGGAGAGATAAGACTCTCCTCTATTA
>NW_004529228.1:1960-2714 GCF_000260255.1 Octodon degus
CATGACAATGTCATTATCCCTAGGTATGATTAAATACAGGTGCCCCGAAAGGAAGTTCCCAAGAGAAATGTCACCTACCTGAATAATACGGCTTTGAATTGACTGAAAAATTCATACTTTCTCCTGGCAGTTCCTGAAGTTCCCAAGAAAACTGTCACCTACCTGAATAATACAGCCTTGAATTGACTGAAAAATTCATGCCTATATTTCCACTATTACAAACTCTAGTTCTTTGTCTTAGAAACAATGTTCATAAAAGAGGCAGGCCATGGAAGACAAAGAGCTGTTGATCTCTGTCTGCAGAAAAGAACCTAAAATTAAGTAGGTTTTCAAGGGCTGCACTACCATAAAAAGAGGGCAAGTACTCTAGAACATGTTCCAAGTCATGGAAAATTTTAGGGTTTTGAATTCTTGTAAACTATCTAATGCTGAGATACAATTTACACATCATTCAGCTGGACATTCAGCATGATTTTGTGAGAGATCCTATTGTGCTGAAGAATGAAACATCTAACACGAATACAGCTGTTTATTTAAAGAAACTGTCAACAACAGAAAAAAATGATGTTAGAGGTGGAAAGGCCTCACTGATGCAAAAATCTCTAGAAGGTCTTCTGGTACATCCTGTACTTTCTTCTCCAGGGTCTGTGAGCTGAGATCACTCTTAACCTGACATCCTAGCACACAGAGATCTGGCATCTGATTACAGGATCAAAACTATGCCCAGACATCCTGCAACCTTCCTTCTGTGTCT
>NW_004529229.1:0-641 GCF_000260255.1 Octodon degus
AAGCCACCCATATTCAGACTACCAGAATGACAGGCACTCCAAACATGAAACTACTGTTACAAATTACCATCTGCAGTGCAGTAGCTTAGTGGATTTAAATTTTAGAACATCCATGGTTGTTGGAAAATAGCAGTTCCATTTTATTACTAAGGTTTGTGATATTCAGACAGATAGTGATGTTAAGCTCAAATTCCTTTCTTGTAGGATAATAATATCAGTGAGCTTCTCTTCTGGATGTTTAACAACTAAAGTTTGCAGACCAAAAATTAGAAAGATAGATGGGCTAAAAAGATAGCCAATATTTTGGCCCTAGCCCATCAATATCAGTGAGAACTCAGGCGACAAGATAACCTCTACTCTGACATCCTGTAACTAAGTGGTTTTCCAAATGTTCTGCTCGATGAGATTATGGGGCCACACAGGAAAGTGCTCAACGATGTATAGTGTCACCTGAACAGAAAAAAAAATTCTCCAAGGCCTTCACAGAGAGCAAATTGGCCTTGACTCATACACATGGTTGACACTGACAAAAGATCCAAAAGGTACTGTACATGGTTCCAGGGTAAATCCTGAGGGGATTTGACTGACCTTATCAGATAGCAAAGTTACATTTGTACTTATACAGGTCGTGCTTTAACTTG
>NW_004529229.1:960-2670 GCF_000260255.1 Octodon degus
TAGGATAGATATACAGCTACTTTCTCTTAGTACAATGGGAAGAATGGTTTGTACTAATATTCAAACAAGATATCATGTCTGCATCTTGTTCTCTGAATAACTACTATGAAGAAAACAATATGCAATGTATTAATTATTGCAATTTTCCAACTAAATTGTTCTGAAACTCTTTCATTGCTATGTTATCTTTTTTTCTCATTAAAATGAAAAAATGAGATACCATCTCACCCCAAAAAGAATGGCTATCATAAAGAAATCAACTAATAATAAATGCTGGAGAGATTGTGAACAAAAGGAACCCTTCACTGTGGGTGAAAATGTAGACTAGTAAAACCACTATGGAAATCAATTTGCAGACTCCTCAAAAAACTAGGACTGGTAATCCCATTCAATCCAGCTATTGCCCTTCTGGGTATATTCCCAAAAAGACTGAAAATGTCACATCATAGTAACATACATGCACAAATTGTCCTAGCCAAATCTTGGAGTCAATCAACATACCCATCACCTGAGAAATGATTAAAAAGATGTTGAATTTCTAAACAATGGAGTTTGTCAACTATAAAGACAAATTCAAATCCTTTATAGAAAATGGGATGCAACAAGAGGCTATACTCAAAATTGAAATAAATAAGACAAAGATGTGCAAGTATTATCTTGCCTCCCTAGTGTACAAACCTGAAAGAATAAAACCTGAAAGGTATAACAGATATAGTTACATGAAAAAATGAACATAAAGGTTAAATGAAGAAAATGAAAGAAAGTAGAAAAGATAGGAAAAAAAGAAAGGATGGAAAATATGCAAGTATATATACACGGTGGCTGATATGATTTTTTTTGTTTTTTTATAATAAATGCTTCCAATTTTATTATAAAATATGCTGTGAACATTCTTAGCACACATCTTTTGAATAATTTAAATGATCTCTTTAAAGTAAACTTTTAGAAGAAACATTACTATGTTAAGAGGTATATACATTACATATTGGCAACTATTTCTAGAAAGGTATTTCAAAGTTATACTACCAGCGTCAGGTGTGGCGTGCATACCTATTATCCTCATACTCAGGAGGCTGAGACAGGAGTACTACTGTGAGTTCAAGGCCACCTTGGGATAATAGTATATTAAAGTCAGCCTATACTACAGGATCAGACCCTGTCACAAAAAATTTAAAAATGAAGTTACACTACCACAAATGATACAAGTTCAATGCCCATTTTTCTTACTTTCAATGAATTTAGTCAATCTTCCTAATTTTGCCAATGCATACATAAAATATAAAGTACATGGTTTTATTTGTATTTTTATTTCCTGTATTTGTGCCCTGTTACTCAGGGCACCCAATTATCGTTCTTAGTTTGATAATTGTTAATTCATTCAGTCTGACCATTTTCTCTCATTTTTTCTTACTGACTTATAAGATCTAATTAAGGAGGAGAAGGCAAAGCAAAAAGAATTGAGATGTGTTATGTGCATGTATCAACTTTCCACAGTGAATGGAATTGTTATGTTCTGTAAACATGAGCTAATAAAAATTTTCAAATTTAGAAATATAAGTCAATTAAATATGCTATTAATGGTTTTTTTAAAGTTTTATTGATAAACAGCAATGAGACAGTTTCAAATAAAATTGGAAGTACAGTTTCAACAAATAATACACTGCATATATTCTTCTTAGTGGTTAATTGCTGTACAAGATGCAGACTTGT